>NC_057808.1:535629631-535863244 GCF_018294505.1 Triticum aestivum | reverse complement strand
GGGTAGGACTGGTCATCTGTAACCAGCAAGACATGCGCCTCGTCAGATAGCATTGTCTGCTCTGAAGACCTTGTTTCCACTCCAGATTTTTCCATGACCGTGCCGAATGGCTGATGCACAGGAAGAGTAATTGAATGTACTAAAATTGTTGACAAATTTAACACGTCATAAAAAATGATGTCATGATATAATTCACATATAAGATGACTGGCTAACCAGGGTGGCATTGCAAAATTCACATATATGATGCCTGGATAAACAAGATGGCATTGCATTATTCACATATACGATAAAGAAACTAAACAGATGGCATTGACACAAAGGATGTCTAAACTAAGCAGATGACATCTTTGATTTATACAGTAAGCAATGCAAGGCACCATATGCATGATATTACCAACATCAGCATGCCAAGTTAGAGCGAAGACCTCATGGGGTAAATAGGAGTGCTCTTCTGCTTCTGAATCCCCCTCAGAACAATTATCTTCATCTTGATTACGATCCGAAATGGGTGGAGGGGGGCTGCCTTTGCGCCCACCATGGAGCGACGTCTGCATGAAATTTTATTGCCACACAAGGCTTGTCTCTTTTGCTCTACATGTTCAGTTCCATTGTGTACAATAACTGACATGCATAGGAATAAAGCATAGTGAGATTATGTAAGGAGTTTATGCACAAATCCAGAGTGAAGGTAGCAAACTGTGGACAGACCCAAAACCAATGATAGCAGGCAGATAATAGCTTTAGTTAAAAAATACAGATAATGACTCCTTTAATGTTTGTTTGCACCCAACATGAAACTCATAGTAGACACCCGAGATTAACCAGATAGTAGACAGATAGTACTGATTGCTGCCCCAATATGTACCCCACAACCATTTGAAAACTCAAGTTTCAGCATAAGTTTGGACCCGAGTCGGAGTCTAATAGGTGAACACGACAATAAAGTAGCATGTCATCATATTAAGCGATGCATAACGTAAGCAGACACAGAAGAGTGCGACCTCTCTTGCGGACCCGTGTAGTCCTCAAGGTCATCTGCTCAGTTGATGATGGTAATGCAGTTGTCGTGGCTGCCGGCGGCGGGGAAGAAGATCTGAGGCGGCGAAAGACAGTCTGGAGAGCGGATCCCTGCTGTGGTGAACCCTTCCATCGTTGGAGCAGCTGAGCTGGGGTGGAACACAACACCGTAGGAGCAGGACAAACCACACAAGGTTTTCTTTGACACATATCTATAACAGAAGTAATTGTGTAAGGGCTTGTTTGAATTTGAGGATTCTAACAATGCAGGGATAGGAAATAGACACGAATAGGATAGGAATGCACGTGCAAAACAGAGAATTTAAAAACACAGGATTTCTGCCAATCTGGATGTTTGGTTCACAAGAATTGGAAGATCACAGGATGCAAAGAAGCATGGTGAGATTAAGTCAAACCACAAGAAGTGTACAACCTCTTTGGCGACGCCATGTTGATCTCAGCATGATTGGGTTGGCCGGTGAGGATGCTCCGGCTGACTTGGCCGTCGGAGGAGGGGAAGAAGATCTTAGGCGTCTGGAGATGGAGCCCGAGGTACTGCTCTGCTGTGATGGAGGGTTTCGTCATTGGAGCAGCTCCGGTGAGTTGTACGACGCCGAGGCTGAGGCAGGATAAGAGAGACAACATTAGCCTGAGTGGAATTCTAATAGCATCTCCAATAGATGACGTAAAATACATAACCACAAAGTGCTAGATGTATACATCAGCCGCTCATCTCTGAACTTAACTATAGAAACTGAATTTAACTGTCGAAACTGAACTTAACTGTCGAAACTGAATTTTGCTGTTGAAACTGAATTTACTGTCGAAACTGAACGCACTAGAGGTGAGGCTATACGTCAGTTGACTGACTTTTTCATCCCTGGTCAGTCGATTTTGCAGCCGTTGGATACGAAATCAAGGGACTGCAGTTCATATTCAACCTCCACCCCCCTGAGCCGCCAGCCACCACTGGCCAAACAGCCGCCGCCCCACCGCCCGCGGCCGGCGGTGCGCCGCCCCACCGCCCGTGGCCGGCGGTGCGCCGCCCCTTCCGCCCCGAAAACACTCCCCACCGTCGGTCCGCCGCCGCCCCGGCCATCCCTGTAGCCCCACCCCCCGTGTGGAGATTTTTCTCCGGCGATCCCCACGCCACCGCCCCACCACCGCCGGCGACCACCGCCCCCAGCCTGAACACTATGATAGATAGTGGGGTACCTCTTCGGCGAGCCCCCCTCCCCGTTGCGACTGGTTCTTCCTTAACTCCGGCGAGCCCCGCCTGAAAATCGACTGACCCAAAAGTTGATTCAGTCGACTGAAGTGTAGCTAAATCGGAGCAGCATCGCAAGCAAGAGCAAGAGCAAGAGCAGCAGCGCGAGCAAGAGCAGACCAAGCAGGGGACCGAGAGCAAGAGTAGAGCAGCAGCGCAAGCCAGAGCTAAAGCAGCAGCAACTCCTACTAATGTGGACATGACCGCTGAGGGAGCGACGCCGTGGAGGAAGTGGCCGGCGACACCGCTATGGATGGAGCCGCGCCGTGTCGGCTCGGGACCGAGCGCTGGTATCACCGTGAGATCGAATCAAGAAGAAAATGCGGGGATTAGTGTACAACATCTTTGCTGGCGCCGATTAGGCCGCAACTTCATTCGAGGAAACAGTGATGATATGCTCTTCCGGTGGTGTAGGTGAAGACGGCGGTGTGGGAATGGAGGTGGCGCGAAAGACGATGGGAATGTCAGGGCAGCTCCTTGGAGGTGGAGGACGGGGTGGCTGAACCGGCGGGACGACCAAATCGATGACGGATCCTCATCCAGTACGGTGGATGAGGGACGTCGAGGTGTTGCTATGGACGACGTTGTCGGGAAGAGGCTCCGGCTGGGTGCCGGACGGAGGAGGGTGTGGGGCTTCACGGGTTTTCCCAGCCTCGGTG
The DNA here is from genome assembly GCF_018294505.1 of Triticum aestivum. Classification (NCBI taxonomy): domain Eukaryota; kingdom Viridiplantae; phylum Streptophyta; class Magnoliopsida; order Poales; family Poaceae; genus Triticum; species Triticum aestivum. Next base: position 535,860,298 of record NC_057808.1, on the reverse strand, counting down.
TATGAATGGGTGGGCGGATGGGATGGGAGTGGGGAACCATGTCTTAGGGACGCGCTTGTCCGAAATGTGGGGTAAGTTATGAAAGTACCCCCACCTATTTGAGGTGGTTCTTTCGGTTCAAGGGTATCACGGGCATTTCGCGTGTCGGGATTTCACAGGAGGTGGGATTTTCGCGCGTGTTGTAATTTTGGAATAGCAAGGCATGGGTTGAGATGGAGGGAGTTGTCGGAGCACAACGAGACAAAGATATAGCTTAAATATTTCGGGCTACCAAGGCGTGTCAGTGGGAACGACACCTATGGGATCACTGGGATCCCTTCTATGGTCGGCGGGCGCGGGGTCATGAGAAGAGCAGGTTTAGTAGCAAGCACACAGATCGTTTACCCAGGTTCGGGCCGCGAGGATGCGTAAAACCCTAGTCCTGCTTTGGTGGATGTATTGAGTGTTCTTGAGCTCTTGGAACTAGCTACGGTGGCTGTGTAGTTCCAAAAAGCCGAATACCTATTCAGTAGGCCTCAGGCCTCCTTTTATAGTCGAAAAGGGGTTGCCACAGTGGCACACAGGAGGTGGAAAGGCATACAGTGCACGAGCTTATCGCATGACATTACAGGACAAAGCGCATTAAATGCGCTACTTAGGTGTCCATTAGCTCTATTGGGGACGGGAACGAGGCCCGTCCCGTCCATCGCCGCTCCTCCTCGCTTCGACAAGCGCCCAGGCCAGCAATGCGTGCGGTGCCATGTAGGCAGGCAGGCAGCTAAGGTGGCACGGTGGTAGGGCCTTCACGAAGATCTGCATGCCTCCACGTAGGCGCTTGCTGAGTTGGCCTGGAAGCTGCATGTTGCCACGCAGGTGCCTGCCCAGCTGGTTGGGCTGGCAGCTGCAAGCAAACGGCGGCGGAGTCTTGGCTGGTGTGGGCCTAGCAGTGGTGTCGCAGTCGTCCCCGGCAAGACGATTGCCGGGGGTTTTGTGCATTTCCTCGGCAAGGATCCCGCCGAGAGTCATCATCTTCTGATCCTCATCTGATCTTGTGTGTTTATGATCTTGACGAAGATCTGCATGCCACCACGGAGGTGCCTCCCGAGCCCTGGTCCCAATGTAGTTGTTGACGGCGTTCGGAACCTTTGGGCGCAAGGGTGGCTCGCTCTATTGGTGTTGGGCAAGCTGCCTCGGCAAGGCTCTTGCCGGGGTCACGGAGGCGGCCCTTGCCGGGGTCACGGATGCCGCCCCAGCAAGGGCCTTGCCGGGGGACTCCACCTCGCCCCTTTGCTGTCTTGTGCTTCTGGCCTTGGCATTGCCTCTGGTCGCCTTGTGCCTTCAGCTTCTCTCCGGCTTCCCTCCTTTGCCCTGCTTAGTGTGGCCGTGGGCGTGGCTCCGACTGTCCGTGCACAAGTAAAGGGGTAAAAAGGAGTGCCCCTACTTTTGTACACCGACAGGAGCCCCCGGGCCTGGGCCACACATAAGCGACACGTTGTTGGGCCAGGCCCAGAACGGTGCGCGGGCAGTCGGGGCGGGATTTTACCGCAATAATTTTTCATCCGCCGCGCTTCCCCATGACCCGCGCGCGACGCGGAGGATTGTGCGTGACATGGGGGTCATGCATGGTGTGGTTTCCGCATGCACGTGTCACATCGTGGTGAAGAGGCGGCTCGCGCCTTCCCCATAAAAAGATGGAGGCGTGGAGGCGCGGCTCATTTACTGGGTGTACTCGGGTCGCAGTCTTCAAGGCGCCCACGCCTCATGATCATGGGGCGGGGAACGGTCGCGTCACCCATCCTTTCGATCCTGCTCGCTCGCCACGCATCCTCCATGCAAGTGGCAGGCGGTGGAGGCGGGAAACCGGGCCGTCGCTGATTGGGGCAGCGGGTCGGTCCTGATTCCCCGCGCCTCCTATGTCTGGATTGGCTGAGTGGGGCGGCTGAGCCTCCACCCCGGCCCTTTATAAGGAGGGGGAGGGGGGCGTCATCCCACATTCCTTCAGCATCCATCCAACTCCACCTTCACTCCTTTCATCCACCTGCCATGGCGAGAGGAGGTGCTGGGCCTTCGACGGTGGCAGCGAGGGTTGCTGCTCGTCAGCGCGTCCCTCCTTCCCACGAGCCCGCGGCGGCGGAGCCGGCCATGAGAGGAAGGGGGAGGGGGCATGGCCGGGGTCGCCGTGGCGGTCGGGGGAGAGGGGGACGAGGCGGCGCGACGGCCGTGCCTCCGCCAGCGGTGCCTCCCGCGACGGAGGGTCACGTCGGGGACCAGCCCCACGAGTTCTTCATCAGGCTGCGCCGGCCACCACGTCGTCGTCTCCATCTCCCCACTCCCTTCACTCGGGAAATGGAGCTCGATCCGCCCCAGACCCTCAGATTGCACATGAGGGCTGCCGAACCGGTGGCACGCGGGTCGACGTCGACTTCCCCGCTCCTCATGTCATGTACCTCCTTCGCGGATGGAAGACATTTGCTCGCATCCATAGCTTGACGGTGGGGCTCATCCTCTACTTCAAGTTAATGGAGGGCAGCCTGCTCTCCGTCAAGGTCTTCGGAGATCTTGGTACTCGCCTGAAGTGCTGCGTGGAGAGCTCCTCCAACGATGAATATTCCTCCTCAAGCGGGAGTGACGAGGAGGATAGCGACATTGACGACGAGGGAGTCGAGCGGCAGGATGCCGACTCCGACTTCGACTAACCGCGCCGCCCCTCCCTCGGCCACGCGCCCTTCCGAGGGCCTTCCTCGCCAAGCTCTCCATCGGGGCGCTCCCTGTCGTCTCCTTGGGCGGCTGGCGTAGGAGGGCCGAAGAAGGCAAAGAAGGCGGGTGGCGGCCGTCAAGTCAGAGCACGCGGGCACCGACGCCTTTGTCGCGTATTGCCGGCCCGCTGCCTCGTCTTCCAGCTCCTTTCCCGGCAACAAGATGTTCTCTTGGTGCCTTCTGTTCCTTGTACCTTGCCTAGGCGCTCTTTTTGCCCCCTGCCGCCTTGTTCTATCTTCTGAGGAGACGGACAAGAAAGGGATTACGGGCACCTTATTTCTTTTTAGTTTGCCAGCCTATAGGCACTTGTTAATTTTAAGACTTGTAATCCCCTTGCTCATGCTTTTAATTCCGTATGAACTGTACCTATATGGGATGTTTTTAATGAAAAAGGGTGCTTGCTGGGTTCTTTGTGCGTGAGCGAGGCCCATGCCAAGGATGAATCCTTGTTATTTTTAAGATAAACATTGTCGCCCAGCAACAGGCCTTGCCGTCTCCCCACTTCAGCCGACCATTCTCGTGCTCTTAGCGGAGGCAGGAGCGAAGTAGAGTTAGGCCCCTCGTTCATCTCCTCGCCACCGCAAGTACTACCAAATTCCGACCCAGGAGGTAGCTCTTGGGTACAGGAAAGGGGGAGCACGGTAGTTTTAAGACCATAAACGAGGTTTCACATGCCCCAGTTCTATACGGAAACGCATAACAGGGGGATGAAATACTTATCTGAATCCACAGCCCCTGGCAACCTTGGCTTGCCGTAGTTGGATCCTTGTATCTTCAGCCCCCGGCAGTCTTGGCCTGCCTGGGCCGGAGCGCCGGTTCCTTTTCTTTTTCCCAAGCGGCTCAGTAGAAGTGTCCACGTGCCCTGCGAACCAAAGAGAACAGAAAGACGCACACTCGACCTCTAGGCTAGGGGTTAGTCGCCGCTAAGCACTATCAACCCTAACCGAGGGAGAGACTTAACCTAGCATGCATGCTATAACTTAGGGCGCCAGCGCTTCATTTATTTATGCTCAGGGTCTGCGCCTGGCTTTGTACAGAGGGTTACATGCCTTGTCGACAAGGCTTGTACAAAAGGTGGCTTGCCGGGAGGCCCAACAAGCCGCGCCTTACGGGTAAAATTTGCGAAGATGTTCGATGTTTCAGGAGTTGCTCACTGGGACAACATCTTCGGTCTCCAGGCGGACTGCGCCGGGCCTGGTGACTCGTATTACCAGATAAGGGCCTTCCCACATCGGTGTCAACTTGTTGGAATTCTTGGCCGACTGAACGCGCCGAAGAACAAGGTCGCCTTCCTCAAAGCTTCGGGCATGAACCTTGCGGCTATGATAGCAATGCAAGGCTTGCTGGTAGCGCGCTGCTCTCGCAGCCACCCGAAGACGATCTTCCTCAAGGAGCATTGCGTCATCTTTCCGCAATGGCTCTTGCCCAAACTCGTCATAAGCGAGCACTCGAGGTGACCCGTATATTAGTTCCGTGGGGAGAACTGCTTCTGCCCCATATACTAGGGCAAAGGGTGTCTGGCCGGTGGCTCAATTTAGCGTCGTCCTGATCGACTAAAGAACCGCCGGCAACTCATCAATCCAGCGCCTTCCGCTCTTGTGCAGCCTGTCAAAAGTCTTCGTCCTCAGGCCTCGCAACACTTCAGCGTTCGCCCTCTCCGCCTGGCCGTTGCTCCGTGGGTGTGCCACGGAAGCGAAACAGACCTTGCTGCCGAGGTCTTGGATATATTGCATGAAGGTGTGGCTTGTGAACTGCGTGCCATTGTTGGTGATGACTCTGTTTGGTACACCAAAACGACAAACTAGCCCCTTGAAGAACTTGACGGCTGACTGTGCGGTAACCTTCCTCACTGCCTCCACCTCCGGCCACTTTGTGAACTTGTCGATTGCGACGTACAAGTACTCAAAGCCCCCGACAACGCGAGGGAAAGGGCCCAGTATGTCGAGCCCCCAGACCGAAAACGGCCAGGAGAGAGGAATTGTTTGAAGGGCTTAAGCTGGTTGATGAAGCTTCTTCGAATTGAACTGGCACGCTTCACACCTGGTTACTAGTGCCGTCACATCTTGGAGGGCGGTGGGCCAGAAGAAGCCTTGCCAGAATGCCTTGCCGGCAAGGGCCCTCGACCCTATGTGGGAGCCACATATGCCTCCATGTACCTATGTGGGATGCACTTCAATTTCACACCATTCGGTCTTTTTCTGTATAGGACGTCATCGACGAACTAGTACAAGGCAGACCGACGGGCTACTTTTTCCGCTTCTTCCTGCTCCTCAGGAAGTTCCCCTGTCTGGAGGAGACGGACGGTATGCTGTGCCCATGCCGATGCCTGGGGCTCGACGGCAAGGACCAAAGGCATCTCTTCCGCCATCGGGGCAGCCGTCTCTACGGCTAGGGCTTGGCGCCTTGTCGGAGCCAGCTGCCCCTTGGCAGGCTCGGTATCCATGGCAACACCCTTGCCGGCGGCCCCCGGGGGCTCGGCGGGAAAGTACTCGCCGGGGCCTGATTTCCACCGCTTGTTCTGCTCCGTTGATGGTTCGACGGATGGTTGAGTTAACCAGAGCAAAAAGGTACTTGGTTCCACAGGTAGCTTGAATGTAGCGTGTTTTGACAGGTAGTCAGCGATGTCGTTCTCCGCTCGGGGAACGTGCTCCGCTTGGATACCGTCGAAGTGCTCCTCCAGCTTCCTCACCTCATCTACGTAGGCCTCCATCAATGGACTCTGGTAATCTTTATTGACTTGTCTGATGACAAGCTGCAAATCACCCCTGACGATGATCTTCTTCACCCCGAGGTCTGCCGCGATCCTGAGACCGGCAAGCAGCCCCTCGTACTCATCAGTGTTGTTTGTGGACATTTCCCTGGGAAAGTGCATCTACATCACATACTTGAGGTGCTCTCCGGTGGGTGCAACAAGAAGCACACCGGCACCGGCGCCTTTCAGCGAGAAGGCCCCATCAAAGTACATGATCCAGTTGCGACTTGCTTCCTTGCCGGGGAGAGCGGTCTCCTATATTTCTTCGTCGGGCGTTGAGGTCCATTCTGCAATGAACTCCACAAGACTCTGCTCTGGATTGTTGAAGTACTTTCAAACTTCAACCCAAAGCTTGACAACTCCAAGGCCCACTCCACAATCCTTCCGGTTGCATCTGGGTTGTGCAGTATCCGTTGCAGCGGGAGGCGGGTGACGACAGTGATCTCGTGGGCTTGGAAGTAATGACACAGCTTCCTCGAGGCCATAAGGAGGCCGAAGAGCAATATCTGCACACCAAAGTACCTTGACCTGGCCCCCTGCAAGAGGGAGCTGACAAAGTAAACTGGATGCTGCATCATCTTCTTCTTCTGCACCACTTCACTTGGCTGCGCGGGCCTTGCCCCGATGGCATCAGACTCTGCCAGGGGCCTTGCCTTGCCGGCACCAGGCCTTGCCGGGGGAACCTCTGACTTGCCATCCGCCAGTCCTGCCATTGCCACTGCCTCTTCGTCGACCTCCCTCTGCGCCACTAGTGCGGCGCTGACCACTTGATTCGTTGCCGCGAGATACAGCAACAACGGCTCTTGTGGTTTAGGCGCAACCAGTATTGGCGTGGAGGAAAGGTATTTCTTCAGATCCTGCAACGCCGCCTCGGCCTCTGGGGTCCACTCCATTGGGCCTGTCTTCTTCAAGATTTTGAAAAAGGGAAGGGCACGCTCAGCGGACTTGGAGATGAATCTGCTCATGGCGGCAACGCAGCTAGTGAGCCGGCGCACATCCTTGATCTGCTTCGGTGCCTCAATCTACTCGATAGCCTTGATGTTGTTTGGGTTTGCCTCGATCCCACGCTGCGACACAAAGAACCCGAGAAGTTTGCTGGACGGAACGCCGAAGACACACTTCTCAGGGTTTAGCTTGAGGTTGATCTTGCGCAGGTTGGCAAACGTCTCTTCTAGGTCTTGTACAAGAGTTGCCTTGTCCTTGGTTTTGACCACTATGTCATCCATGTATGCTTCCATATTTCTATGTAGCTGGGGTTCAAAACCAATTTGGACCGCTCTTGCAAACGTTGAGCCAGCACTCTTCAACCCGAAAGACATCCGTAAAAAGCAATACGTACCACATGGGTTGATGAATGTTGTCTTCTCTTCGTCTTCTCTCATCATGAAGATCTGGTGGTAGCCCAAGTAGGCGTCGAGGAATGATAACAGATCACACCCGGCCGTGGAGTCAACAATCTGGCCGATGTGCGACAACGGGAAGGGGTCCTTAGGGCAAGCCTTATTGATATCTGTGTAGTCAATACACAGTCTCCATTTCCCGTTCGCCTTGCGCACTACCACCGGATTGGCCAACCACGTCGGATGGAGCACTCCCCTCACCAAGCCTGCTGCTTCCAACTTCCTGATCTCTTCCGTAATAAACTCTTGCCTTTCCAGAGCCTGCTTCCTGACCTTCTGCTTGACGGGCCGCGCATGAGGACAGGCAACTAGGTGGTGATCAATCACCTCCCTGGGAACACCGGGGATGTCGGATGCTTGCCATGCAAACACGTCGACCTTCGCCCGCAGGAAGGTAATGAGAACGCCTTCCTATTTGCTGTCGAGGGAGGAGCTTATGGTGAAAGCGCCCCCCGTGCCATCCTCCCTAACGGATACCTTCTTGGTCTGTGGTGGCGCAGCTCTGGATTTCTTGCTCTTGCCGGTGGAGCTCTCTAGCACGTTCTCGATGGGAGCACAACACTCCGAAGAGGTGCGCTTGCCGGAGTGGGGGCGAGAGGTCTTGCTGGGCTTCTTCTTCTCTCCCGGGGCTTCTGCAGCAGGAGCAAGTGCCTTGGCGGCAGTTGCTGCAACTGCTTCTCGGTAGAGTAGGTTGGCGCAGATGAGCGCATCCTTCTTGTCGCAGGGGACGGTGATGATGGTCATCAGCCCAGGCATCTTTAGCGTGTTGTAGGCATAATGCGACGCCACCATGAACTTGGCCAGTGCCGGGCGGCCGAGGATCCCGTTGTAGGGCAAGGGGATCTCGGCTACGTCGAAGACAATCCTCTCCGTGTTGTAGTTCAACTCGCCTCCAAACGTCACAGGCAATGTGACCTTCCCCTTCGGCTGGCTTCTTCCCAGGTTGACCCCTTGAAACATGCCCGTCTCCTCGAGGTCTCCGTTGGGAATTTGCAGCCTCTTGATCACAACGGGCGAGATTAGGTTCAGACCGGTTCTGCCGTCAACCCACATCTTGTTCACCTTGAGGTTGCGTATCGTTGGTGAGACCAACAACGGCAAACACCCGACCGCAGTGGTGCGACCAGGGTGGTCCTCGTAGTCAAAGATGATGGGCGTGCTAGACCACTTCAGCGGCTTCTGAGCGTCAAACGATGGCTCCGCTGCTGTGATCTCACGCGCCCACAGCTTGAGCTGGCGGTGAGAAGTGTGCAGCGAGGCACCACCATTGACGCACATGGCCTCCGTAGCCTTCTGAAATTCTTGCTCGTCGGACTCATCGTCCTCGTCATGATCATCGTCTTCTTGCTTCTTGTCGCGGCCCCGGGCGGGCCATTCTTGCTGGTTATCCTAGCCGCGGCGGCCCCCTTGGCCACCACGCTTCTTGCCGAACCCTTCGGCACCGTCTTGACCCTTGTCCTTATCCCGCCTCTCATACTCGGCCTTTTGCCTTTCGGCAAGCAGCTCGACCTGTCAGCAGTTCTGGAGGTCGTGGCCCTTGGTGCGGTGGATCTTGCAATACTGCTTGTCGGAGCCCCCTGGCTTGTCGGCAGCCGCCAAGGCCCGGCAAGCGGCGCACCCGGCAACCTCCTTGCCGGGGTCGTCTACCTTGGCCTTCTTGGCGGGGCCGGTGTCATCGGATCCCTCGACGGCAAGCACAGTCTTGCCCTTGCATTTCCTGTTGCGACGCCGGCCCTTCTTCGTCGGGGCGGCGGTGTCCTCATCGGTAGAGTCAGTTTCCACGCCGGCGTCCTCGCCGGGGTACTTCCTTCCCTCTTCAGCCCGGGCGCACCTATCGGCCAAAACATAAAGTTCGGGCACATCCTTAACCTTGTTCATCGCCAGCTCTTCGCGCATCTTGCGGTTGCGCACGTTCTGATGGAACGCGCTAATCACGACGGCGGGATGAACATCGGGGATGTTGTACTGCACCTGGCTGAATCTCTAGATGTACTTACGCATGTTTTCCCCTTCCTACTAGGGAATGATATGCAAATCACTTGCCTGGCCATGAGCTTGGTGGCCCTCGGCGAAGGCACGAACGAACTCATGGCACAGATCCGACCAAGAAGAAATGGAATCCGCCGACAAGTGCATCAACCAAGACATGACACTGGGCTTCAGCGCCGACGGGAAGTAATTGGCAAGCACCTTGTCGTCGCGAGCTCCGGCAGCTTGCATCGCGATGGTGTAGATGCCGAGGAACTCTGACGGGTGGGTCTTGCCGTTGTACTTCTCGCCGACGTCGGGCTTGAACGTGCGGTGGGACGGCCACTGGAACTGCCACAGCTCACGGGTAAAGGTTGGGCAACCCACCTCGTAAGGTAGGCCGCCGGAGCCCCCCGGTGCTGGGTGGTCCATAGCGGGTCAAGCCCGCTTATCCGACTAGTTGCGTGTATCGCGCCGACGCTAGATAGTGGTTCGAGCGTCTTGATGAGCTCGTTCTTGAAGAACATGACGCTGGTCGCGGTGGGTCGCGGGTCGGACGACGCTATGGAAATGTCATCACATGCGTCGTCATGATGGATCGGCACCGGCGGCAACTGGCGCGGGGGAGGAGAGTGTACTGTGGCTGCAGCACCCCCGGTTCTACCACCGCTGGCGTGTGGTGGCTCGACGGAGCACCGGACCGAGGGCCCCGCCAATTGCGGATCATCTTTATTGGCGACGGCGACGAGGCTCCGGATGGTGGCTCTCCACTCGCCGAGCTTCTCCGCAGCAGGAGGAAAGTCGAGGAGCAGCTGCGCGCGTGCCAAATCTTTGGCTGGCGTGGGTGGTGGCGATAGCTGTGTGTACTGTGGTGCGCTTCGACTTCTAACCATGTTAGAAGGAGCTCTATCACGACCCAGTGGCTGGGTGCCATTTTCGCCAGCACTTCGGCGGGCATGCTGGGCTCCTTCGTCCCGCAGATGATTCACAGGGCTCTTCCCACGGCGGTGTCCAGGGTCACCAGCGTGGTGACGCTGCTCGTTGCGCACACCATGGGAAGAGCGCGCTGTGGGCGCCGGGGTGGGCATTCTGGAGGTCTTCGCGCCGCCCATGGGTGGCACAACAGCGTCCCCGGAGGGCCCCGCGCCGCCTGCGGGGGCCAAGCTCCGTCTCTGGATTTTGTGGCGTGCGGCCCGCCGTCTTGCGTACGAACGACGCCGCTCTCCAGGCTCTGGCTGCCAGAGCGATGTTGGTGCTCGCGGGCCGCGCCTCGGGTCCTGTCCGCGACCGGCCCGCTACTCGCCCTCACTGGTACGGGCCGTCTGGCTCCCGACGAACCGACCGCCATGGCCTTCTTCTTCTTGGGAGCCATGGCGACGAAGAACTGCTAGGCTAACTGCTAGACCAGATTCTCACAACCGCGTCCCCTACCTGGCGCACCAAAGATGTCGGTGGGAACGACACCTATGGGATCACTGGGATCCCTTCTACGGTCGGCGGTTGCGGGGTCGTGAGAAGAGCAGGTTTAGGAGCAAGCACACGGATCGTTTACCCAGGTTCGGGCTGCGAGGATGCGTAGAACCCTAGTCCTGCTTTGGTGGAATTATTGAGTGTTCTTGAGCTCTTCGAACTAGCTACGGTGGCTGTGTAGTTCCAAAAAGCCGAATCCCTCTCCAGTATGCCTCGGGCCTTCTTTTATAGTCGAAAAGGGGTTGCCACAGTGGCACACAGGAGGTGGAAAGGCATACAGTGCGCGAGCTTATCGCACGACATTACGGGACAAAGCGCATTAAATGTGCTACTAAGGTGTCCATTAGCTCTATCGGGGACAGGAACGAGGCCCGTCCCGTCCATCGCCGCTCCTCCTTGCTTCGACACGCGCCCAGGCCAGCGATGCGTGCGGTGCCATGTAGGCAGGCAGGCAGCTGAGGTGGCGCGGTGGTAGGGCCTTCACGAAGATCTGCATGCCCCCACGCAGGCGCTTGCTGAGTTGGCCTGGAAGCCTCATGTTGCCACGCAGGTGCCTGCCCAGCTGGTTGGGCTGGCAGCTGCATGCGAACGGCGGCGGAGTCTTGGCTGGTGCAGGCCTGGCAGTGGCCCTGCTGATGCCCTCGGCAAGGGTCTTGCCGGGGGCCTGGCAAGGGTCTTGCCGTGGTGTCACAGTCGTCCCCGGCAAGACGCTTGCCGGGGGTCTTGTGGATTTCCCCGGCGAGGATCCCGCCGAGAGTCGTCGTCTTCTGATCCTCATCCGATCTTGTGTGTTTATGATCTTGACGAAGATCTGCATGCCACCACGGAGGTGCCTCCCGAGCCCTGGTCCCAATGTAGTTGTTGGCGGCATTCGGAACCTTTGGGCTCAAGGGTGGCTCGCTCTGTTGGTGTTGGGCAAGCTGCCTCGGCAAGGCTCTTGCCGGGGCCGCGGAGGCCACCCCGACAAGGGCCTTGCCGGGGGACTCCACCTCCCCCCTTTGTTGTCTTGTGTTTCTGGCCTTGGCGTTGCCTCTGGTCGCCTTGTGCCTTCGGCTTCTCTCCGGCTTCCCTCCTTTCCCGTGCTTAGTGTGGCCGTGGGCGCGGCTCCGACTACCGTGCACAAGTAAAGGGGTAAAAAGGAGTGCCCCTACTTTTGTACACCGACAAGGCGCGGGTTGAAATTTCCGGACAAGCCTAACATGTATTGTACCAAATCAATTCGCACTACAAATGTCATTCAAAACTTTGAATTCATGTTATGTTGAATTAAAATATTTCGCTACGTGTAGAATGCATGCAACCTAGTACTCAAATGAACGTTGTAGTGCATTCCAAACGTATATACTACCGCTTCAATATGAACTAAATTTGAATTCGTTTATCTATTTGAATAAGATCTACAATAATGATTGTTGTGAAGTCAAAGCATTTGAATTCATTTCTCTGTTTTAATAAGATATACAATCGTCATTATTGTCAAGTTAAACCATCGTTTGTGTATTATCTTCACAGCACACCACATGATTAGTCTCGAGTTACATATGAACTATGTGTACTATACGAACTCGAACTCGATTTTTTGAATCCACTTTATGTTGATTTCAAATCATAGTACATTTCAAGCTCTAGCTAGATCTTCACAAACTAAACCATGTCTCATATGTATAATGTGCTTATCACATTGTGTATGGTGCCCCGCCCCCTACGCCTACAAGTATTTAGATGTGAGTTGCAAACACCACACATTACCACAAATTCAAATAAAATGTGAGAATGTTCGATATATAGTATTTTTTAGATTGTTCGATATTTAGTTGTAAGCTACAAACGCCACACATTATCACAAATTCAAATAAAATGTGAGATTGTTCGATGTATAGTATGGTTTAGATTGTTCGACATTTAGCTGTGAGTTGCAAACGCCATGCATTATCACATTATGGTATAACATGTGCAAAACCACAACACGCGTATCACTGCTATATTCATGCATGCATATGTTTAAAACACTATGATCTCCTATTCAAATATATGAATCCACTTTCATATCTAATTATGATCTTTGTTAGTCTCTTACACCCACACAATCCTCTAACGTTTGTAGCTACCACTAACTTTCTCTCGTGCATGCACACGCCCTCCTCGCCCTCCCCCTCCCTCAGCATTCTATCCATCGCGCACATTCATTTTTTTCTTTAGGTCGTTATCCCACAGTCTCCACAGCTCCTTTCCGACACACACCGATCGATAAACCTCTCCAGCGATGTCTGCCTACAACATACACACGCACCATCAATCTCCTCCTTTATGTGTCCTTGCCTCGTGTCTCTCATACGGTCCCACACACGTGTAAACTCTGACCCCTCTTTTCCTCGATCTCACAACCGCACACTCCTCCCCAGATCTAGCTAGTAGCTGGGCCTCTCGCACCACCTCCTAGCTCCATTCTCTCTGTCTATCCGTCTCGCCGGGCCTTATTTGCCTCTAACAAATGGACGTACACCGACCGATCTCCCGCTATACATATAGCTAGCTAGGTCCTTATAACTTGTTTTCCCCACGCGTCGATCAATCTACCTCATTAGTTATGTCTCTCCCTTCCTCCGACAAACAAAAACTGATCTACCGATCTAGTTAGGTTTGCTTACCAAACACATGGTTCCCCTTCATCATCCATGGATGTGTCCCGACTGATCTATCATGCACAGGCACACACAGAAACACATCCCCACTCTTATTGATAATATTGCAGTTCCACCCTCAGTTTGTCTAGTAGGCCTCTCCCACCATCTTCGAGAAGCAACTCCATCACCCATCCAGCACTCTACCCCTCTCCCTCCCTCCCTCTCTCCTCTCTCTCTGTCCCATCCTATTTCCCGTCCTTCAGTTATGTATGGATGTCGACCGATCTCCCTCAAGACATAGCTGGGTCTCTCCTTCTCAACACATATACGAGTCGTTCTACGTCTATAGTTAGGCCTCTGCTTACCCCTACCCCCACCCCCTCCCACCCACACACACCGATACATCGAGCGCTCTAGTCATGTCTCCCTGCCACACACAAACTGGACCTATGCCCTCTGACGTTCCGGTAGCTAGGTTAGTCACCCTATATCTTTGACTTGCACACACACAATTTCGATGGCTCTGTTCATCGATCTCGCACCCACCCACTTGATCCTCTCTTCGACTCTATCGATATCTATGACCCCTCCCTCTCTTCTCGTGGATCGCCCGACCCTCTATATATGATATGGATAGGGATCCATTTCACACACATTGCATGCAAAATTTTGTTTGAGATGTCATCGACACATATTCCCACAAATACATTCACGAAATCAACCTCCCCGCCTCCCCCTAAAAACAAAAAAACACTCACGAACGCACAACCCATTTGTCTAGGTTTGTATCTCTCACACACACCCACATAGGTGGGGTACGTGCACGAAGAGAAGAGGTGCACGCACGGCGCACGTACTCCCGTCTCTTTCCCAACCACACCCGCGCACGTACACGGTGGAGCTCATTTCTGTACGAAAAGGCAGCCCACGTGGTAATTTGACACGTGTACTGGTTGTCCACTAGATGGAGGGAGGATCGTCTACCACGGGTGAACAAATAAATTGTGACTTGACGCGTTATGTTAAAAAAAGGCAAACCATGTGGGGCCTACCTTAGAGGCAAGGCTCTATACACTGGAGTACTTTTGATGTGTCCTCTCAACTCGCAGAACGAGGAGAAGCTTGCTTAGTACGGCGTCTCCCCCGCCCACGGGCGCGATGGCTCGCAGGATGAGGTGACGCTTGCTTACTAATGAGTACGTACGCCTGACGCCCGCTCCCTCGCCCACGCGCGCGGTCGCTCGCAGGACGAGGAGAAATTTTTACTTGTACTCCCTCCGTTTACTCCTCGTCCCTACCTTGGTTAGAGAGATTATCATATTGTTTGGAATATATTTCCTTTAGTAGATTTCAATATGAACTACTAGTACATACTCCAAACATTGATGTATATAGACGTATTTTAGAGTGTAGATTCACTCATTTTCATCCGTATGTAGTCCATATTGAAACGGATGTAATAGTACGCACTCTCGCTCGCCCCTCGACCCTCGCCACGTGGTGGACATGCAGCAATTCATTCGGTCTCATATAGCCAGAACGATATATACTGCAGTACCATTATCGCTCGACTTCCCGAAGAGGCGAAGAGCCAATCGCAAGGTTAATAGTTTGGAAATGCCAAGCGCAAGGTTTATAGGAGAATGAGTAGTAGGTGCCGCTCATTTATAAATAAAGTTTTTTTCTTCAGTGGCATGTACGCAATATAAATAGGTTCATATGGAGAGAAAAGGAAACCGCTCCACTATATACATAGGCAGGATGAGCCTACATGGTTGCTTGCTGGGGTTGCTCTCTTCAGTTTTCACACTCTCTCGCACAAAACCACTGTGGCCACATCTCTAACATCCCGGAAAATCAGGTCCACCGGGGGAAGGGGTGGATGCTTAGTGTAGATGCGGTCACCATCGCCTGTCGGGTGGTAGGTGCGACATATGCCAACGGGTGGCTTATCATTGTGGGAGCCAGTAAGACATAGCCGGTGCCTGGAAACGGGATAAGGCGAAGACATGCACGCCGGCGAATCTTAGCCAGGTTCGGGGCTCTCCGTGGAGATAACACCCCTAGTCCTGCTCTGCGGGGTCTCCGCATGATCACTAGATCAATACAAGTGGCTACAAGTGGCTCCTTGAGCTGTTTTGCTAGAGGAGGAAGAAGGGCAAGGCTAGCTCTCCTCTTCTCTCTACGTGGTGTCTAAAATTCTAAGAGATCAACCCTTTGCATGGGTGCCCCGGGGGGTTTATATAGGCCTACCCCCAGGGGTACAATGGTAATCCGGCTGGATGCGGGTCCAGGCCGTCAGTGTCTGTATCCGCCGGCTTCTCCGCCGGCCGTTGGGGCCTGCCGACTAGTGGGTCCCGCCGGCTGCTGGTTACTGTAGCCTCATCCCCTGATGACGAGGGCTTTGCTGAGGTAAGCATGGCTACAGTGCCGCCGTCCGGTGGACTCTCACTGTAGCCTTACCTCGTCTTGTCTTCTTAATGATGCACATACTTCGAGGGAGTGAGGTAGCCGGCTATTGGGAGCCGACTATACCCTAGGCCGACTAAAAGGGGGCTTGACCGCCTTCTTGCGTCTCTCTGGCTGTAGGGGCCCGCCGCCCGTGGGCCGTACTGACAACCCGTCGTGGGTGGCGTCATGGTCAACATGGCTACAGTGCTGCACCAGATGGGGGATGGCCGACCCGTACGGCGCACTGTGGTCATGCGTGCTCCGGGATTCGGGGGTGGCAGACTTTACTGTAGCCATGCCCGGTCTTGCCGCCGTTATGTGGGTGGTGTCTTGGAGGGTACAATCTTGGCCACTTGCTGGGAGTCGGTCTTCTTGTGGCCGGCTTCTTGGAGTCGGCCTTCTTGTGGCCGACTTCTTGGAGTCGGCCTTCTTTTGGCTCTCTTCAGGAGGGTTTCAGGGTCGCGCTGCCTTCCAGCAGTCGGCCTGTGAGATGGCCGGCCAGGGGAAGGCGGCCCCGTGCTTTGGATGCTTGAAGGCTCGATCGGCTTGATAATTTCTTGAAGTGCCAGGGGAGTCGGTTAGGCTACCCGTGGCCATTTACTCCGACAGTAGTCCCCGAAGCTGGTTGGGCTTCGAGCCTGGAAGGAGGACGAGAAGCTCAATCAGCTTCCTATCTTGAAGAGCCAGCAGCTAGGAGGCGGCTTTGGTCAGGTGCGCCGTCTTGGCGAGGTTTTGAAGTCTGAAGGCGGGAGCCAGCTGGCGCGCGCGCCTGGTTGCGGGCCAGCCGCCTGCCGCCCGCGCGCCACGTGGCGCCCTCCGGCTGGGAGAGCCTGCCAGCCCATGCGCGTGACGGGACGCCGCTAGAGGCCGGGGCCCACCACTTCCACGCCTCGGCCCTGGTGTGGATCTTCTGTGGCCCAAAATGGGACATTCACCTTCCAACGGCAGTTTTCGCACGCCGTTAGGGCGCAATGATCGCGGGACGTGGGGGAGTGGGCTAGTTAATCCCACGTTCCCCCCACGCCTCGCCTCCTCGGCTCCGCCGCACGAGGCTATAAATAAGGGGAGGAGGGGGAGCGGCAGACGCTTGCACGCTCACCCTTGCTCCGCCATCTTCTTCTTCTTTCTCTCCGTCGCTGCAGCCCCTCGCCGCCGCGCCGTCCCTCTAGTCTTCGCACTACCCCGCAGCTTCGCTGCCGCGGGGCCATGATTTCGTCGTCGCAGCGCCCTCTTTCATCAGCTTCTTGCCGTCATGCAGCACGGCGGGGACTGGGACGGCTCCAACGTCCACGTGGACCACATCGACTTCCTCCGCAAGACGTGGCGGTTGCCCGGCGAGGACCAGGTGCGGGTCCGTCTTGCAGCGAAGAAGGAGATCTCGCCGGCACCGGAGGAAGGCGAGCGGGTAATCTTCCGCTCGCACTTCCTGCGCGGCCTCGGCCTGCCTGCGAGTGCCTTCTTCCGCTCCTTCCTCGAATTCTACCAGCTCCAGCCGCACCACCTCACTCCAAACACGGTGGTGCTGCTGTCTGCCTTCGTCACTCTGTGCGAGGGCTTCCTTGGCGTCCTTCCCACCCTCGAGCTCTGGGGGGAATTCTTCCAATCCAAGCTCGGCACCCACATGCAGGGCGTGCCGGCTCAGAGCGGCGCCTTCATCGCGGTGCGGAGGCCGGTAGCCGACAACCCCTTCCCTGCCATCACGCTGATCCAGTCTGTGAAGCTCTGGCAGAAATCCTACTTCTACATGAAGAACGTCGCCCCGCAAGGCGACTTCATCAACTTGCCGGCTGGGAGGCGGCCCCAGTGGTCCTATTGGGCCAGAACGCTGTCGCCGGCTGGAGCCGCCGCCGTCGCCTGACTCCGGGTAATGATCCAGTCGGAGGGCCTAGCCGGGTCCGACCTGCTGGCCGCCTTCGTGGTGCGCCGGGTGCTCCCGCTCCAAGGCCGCCCTCATTAGATCTGTCAAATGAGTGGCCAACTCGATCCGAGTCGGATGTGCACCAAGGAGATGCCTCACTCTGAGGTAGCTCTCATGGTGAACTACCTCGCGAACTGCAAGCTCACCGACGAGTGGCAGTTTGGCAAGGAGCCGTACTCCCGTGCCCATCCCCCGCCTATGGTAAGTTTTCTTTATCTTCTCTTCTTTACTTTTGTCACCAAGTTTCTCTTGGCCGACTCTGACCAGTCGGTTTCTCTTGGCAGAGCCCTCTCCTTCGGCCGGCGGCCGGGCAGCGGGGGCGGAGCGCCAATTTCTCCCCAACCGGGTGGCGCATGACTTGGACAACCCCGACTTGGGGGCGGCCGCTATGGACGACAACACCGAGGGGGGAGGCGGCGAAGCAGGCGGCTCCGGGCTTGGAGCCAGCTTCGACGACTGGCCGGATGATGATGAGGCGGAAATCGTCCCGCGCCGCCAGCCGGCGTCCGACCATGGCGCGGGCTCGTCTACCACGCCGGCTGCTCGAGGCGGCGCGCAGAAGCACTGGGCCGCGCCGAGCCTATTCGGCAGTCGGCCGAAGAGGCCCAAGAGCACGGCGGCGGCGACCAAATGGGACGAGGCAGCCGCGAAGGCAGCCCACTTCCGCAAGGTCGTGACGCAACCACAAAAGGTTTCGGCGTAAGTGTCGATTCTCTCGCATATTCCTTCTTCTTTTTCGTCGATACTCTTCTTCTAAGTCTTTGTCTTGATTCATCAAACAGGGCTCCGCTCTCTCTTGAGCGGACCGCTGCCGCCTCCGTGGTTGGATCGGCAGGAGGAGCCGCAAGCACCCACCGCGTGGACCCCCGTGCCGAGCTTCAAGCGGCGACGGAGCGGAACGCGCGGGAGGCGCGGGTGGAGCGGGAGGCGGAGGAGCTGAGGGCGGCCGCTGCCAAGGCGACGCAGGAGATGGCGGAGGAGTCGGCGAAGGCACAAGCCGACACGGCGGCCAAGGCTCAGGCGGAGGCTGCAGCCGCAGAGACAGCGGCCGGGGCCTTGTTTGTCGTCCCCCTGCGCGCCGTGGCGCCCGAGATCCCGGAGCCCCCGCCGGAGGAAGCCGGTGGCGACTTGCCGGGGATGGAGAGGGAGGAGGACGACATCGTCGTCCGGGAGAGGGAGGCGGCACCGCCATCGCCGACTGGGGCGGACCGAGGCAGCCGGCCTAACGCGCCGCCCGTGCAGCCGGCTGGAGGCGAGCCGGGTGCGAGGACGGACCTGGTGGTCCGGTCGCCATCACGCCAGCGCGCGAGGAAGGCGACTTCGGCGCCGGACCCGCAGAAGGCCGCGGGATCTAGCTCGTCGGCCCAGGATCTGGAGATGGCAACGCTAGCTCGGGGTGGACGCCGGGTGGTGGGACGGCCGTGGTGAACGTGGCGGCAGAAGAAGTCCGGAACCGGCTTCAGTCCCAGGCCGCCATGCTGAGGCAGTACAATCAAGAGTTCCTCGCGACACGGACGGCCATTCGGGTGAGTCTTCCCGCCTTTCTGTTTCTTGATCTTGATTTCTTCCGTGGGGGCGCGTCAGCGCACCCACTGGGTGTAGTCCCCGAGTTCCGAGTCGGCTGCTGAGCAGGCGGGTTGGAACTTCTTAGTAGACTTTGATTGCTTATCTTGTTCTTATTCGCTTCTCTGTCCGACTGGCAGGACTACCATAACCTCCGCGCGGCTGCCTTCAACTCCCAGGCTCGGGAGCTGACTCAGAAGACCGCTGATCTAACTGAGAGCCGGAGTAAGTGCTTCATGTTTTATCTCACGTGGGGGTGCGTCAGCGCACCCACTGGGTGTAGTCCCCGAGATTCGGGCCGACTGCTGAGCTGTCGTTCCTTCGCTTGCCGCCTACCATTTGGTCCATTTTCTGACTGTGTTTTTTCTCTTCATTTCTTACTTGTGCAGAGTACTTCCCTGGTTACTCCACTGCCGCCAACCAAATCGTCGAGGCTCACTGCGAGGTGCAAAGGCAGGCTGGTGCTGAGATCGCGCCGGACGCTCGCCGGTCGCTTGACGAGCAGCTTCTGGCGATCCAAGCCCACCTCCAGCCGGCTCACCGCATGCTCCGCCGTCTTCAGCGTGTTGGGGCGTAATTGCTGGCCACCCTCTGGCCCGGTGAGGTGGTTCCCCGTACCCCCAGTCGGACTGCCGACTGGCTGGAGGTAGCGGTTGGCTGCTTCGAGGCCTGGAAGGCTTCTGCAGCTCGGTCAGGCGCCAGGCGGGCGCTGGAGTTCGTCAAAGCTTGGTATCCCGAGCTGAGCTTGGAACAGCTGGCCACCTGGCGGCAGGAGGCCGACGAGGAGCTGGAGGCGGTGCGGCCGGATATCATCCAGCGTGCCTCGGCAATCGCGGACTACACCGACACCAGCGCCTTTGCTCCTGAGGTGGATGATGACGGCATTGCTCAGCCGGAGGAACGGTTCGGACTGAACCCAGCAGATGGTGAGGACTCGGCGGAGGAGATTGACTCCAGCGACGAGGGCGAAGAGGAGGAGGGAGAGGATGGTGACGACGCCATGCCAGACGGTGGAGCGACCGGCCAGCCTCAACTTGATCGTGCCTCCAGCAACAAGGCGCGTCCGAGCGCGCCGCCTGCAGCCGACGATGATCAAGCCGAGACTCGCTAGCCGGCCACTCCTCCAGCCGGCACCGCTGCCTCCACTGACCTGCCCAGCTCGCCTGTTGCACCTTTAGCCTGATCTGCAGCCTTTACTTTCCTGTTTTGTTACTCCTTGAACAATATTCTGTTAAATTTGCGCAGTTCCACCTACTGGGGGTGTATTCAAACTATGTTGAATGCCGGCCTTTCAAAGGCCTTTTGTGTAAATATAATCATGCATGTGCTTGGCTTCCGATTGTATTTGCTTTTCATCTTTTTGGTTGCTTCCTTTGCCGCCTTCCCTTGGTCACCGCCCTCCCAGCCGGACAGCTACTCTGCAGTCTGTGGCTGGAGAAGTGCTTGGCCGTTTGGGACGGCAAGTACTCTAGCTTTCTTAGATTGTAGCAAGGTGAATGGGAAGCCGGCCAGCCGGCTGTTCTGACAGCAGGTAGGCAGGGTGGGAGGCCGGCTTGTGTTATATAAGTTCGTTAGTCCTTAGCCGTTTTTCGTGTGGGCATCCTTTCCTGCATTTGACTCTTGCCAGTCGGCCAGTCGGTTCTTCGAGCTACGACTTTCAACAAGAGAGGGCTTGGGTGCCGGCACACTACTTGTCTGACTGCAGGTAGAACTTTAATATAGATCAAGGCGGCAAGTCCCCGGGCCGACTGGTCGAACCCGGTGCCGGACAGAAAATCAAATGTAATAATACATTCATAGGTATGACACTCGTCATACATAGATAAAAGAGGGTAGTCCCCGAGTGCACCTCGGGGGGCCCGTTGTCTTGTACTTAATACAAAAGGTAGCATGGTACATACTGCTTTTAACTGTAAAATCTTCGAAGGAGATTGGCGTTCCATGGTCGTTCCGACTCCTTGCCGGAATCATCTCTCTTGCGTGCCTTCGGCTTCTGTGCGTCGATCAGGTAGTAGGAGTCGTTGCCTAGGGCCTTGCTGTTGACGAAGGGGCCTTCCCAAGGGGCCGAGAGCTTGTGCTGGCCGGCTGTTCGCTGGATCAGCAGGAGCACAAGATTGCCTTCTTGGAAGGATCTTGGCTTGACCTTCCGGTTGTGGTAACGACGCAAACCCTGATGGTAGATGGCGGACCGGCTGAGTGCTAACAGCCGGCCCTCTTCCAGCAGGTCAACACCGTCTTCTCGCGCTTCCTTGGCCTCCGCCTCCGTGTACATGGTGATCCGAGGCGACTCGAACTCGATGTCAGTTGGGATGACAGCCTCGGCACCATATACAAGGAAGAAAGGGGTGAAGCCGGTTGACTTGTTCGGGGTAGTACGCAGACTTCAGAGGACAGACGACAACTCATCGAGCCAGCAGCCGGCCGAACGCTCCAGTGGTACGACCAGTCGGGGCTTGATGCCGGAGAGGATGAGGCCGTTTGCTTGCTCGACTTGGCCGTTTGACTGCGGGTGGGCAACGGACGCTAAGTCCAGTCGGATGCCCTGTGTCGCGCAGAAACGTGCCAGTGCTCCTTTGGCAAAATTCGCGCCATTGTCGGTGATGATGCTGTGTGGTATGCCATACCGGGTGGTGATATCTGCGATGAATGTCACAGCAGTCGGCCCATTCAGCTTCTTGATTGGCTTCGCTTCAATCCACTTGGTGAATTTGTCCACGGCGACAAGCAGATGAATTATGCCGCCGCGCGCCGTCTTGAATGGGCCCACCATATCCAACCCCCAGACAGCAAAGGGCCAGGTGAGGGGGATGGTCTTGAGTGCAGAAGCCGGCAGGTGTTGCTTGGAGCTGAAGACTTGGCACCCTTTGTAGCATTTGACTAATTCCTTGGCGTCTTCCAAAGCAGTCGGCCAGAAGAAACCATGGCGGAAAGCTTTGGCGACAAGTGATCTTGAGGCCACGTGGTGGCCGCACTCGCCTTGGTGGATGTCTTTGAGGATTGCTATGCCCTTCTCTGGCTCGACGCAGCGCTGGAAGACTCCAGTGACGCTGCGCTTAACGAGTTCTCTGTTTATTATTGTGTATGCTCCGTCTCGGCATTGAACTTGTCTTGCTGAGATCTCGTCAGTCGGCAGCTCTCTGTTTACCAGGAAGTTGAGGATGGGTTGGGCCCATGATGGAGCTGTGACTTCTTCTATTGCCAATACGGCTACTGCGACCCGGGTGGGTGGGTTGGGTGGTGAAGAATTGGAGTCGGCCACCGCCTGTTGTGTCGTTGCAGTCCCCGGGCCGACTGCTGCAGTCCCCGGGCCGGGTTCTGTAGTCCCCGAGTCGGGTGCGACTACGGCAGTCCCCGGGCCGCCTGTCGAAGTCCCCGAGCCGCCTGATGGGTTCCCCAAGTCGGATCTGACTTCATCAGGGGCAGGCGGTACGAAGATGGAGTCTGATTCTGGAGACGGCTTGACAGACGGTTTGAGGAGTCATTGGAGGGAGATGCAGGTTGGTATAGCTTGTCGGGTGGAGCCGATCCGTGCCATGGCATCTGCTTGCTCGTTCTCAGCCCGTGGCACGTGGAGGAACTCGCATCCTTCAAATATCCGCTGATTTGCTGAACAAGGAATCGGTAGCTCGCCATGTTTGCGTCCTTGGCGTCCCAGTCACCAGATGATTGTTGGACTACCAAATCCGAGTCGCCATAGCACAGGATCCGGCGGATGCCGAGCTCTTTGGCTAGCCGGAGCCCATGTATGAGCGCCTCGTACTCGGCCACGTTGTTGGAGGCGGCAAAATGAATTTGCAGTGTGTATCTGAGTTTGTCGCCCTTGGGAGAGGTGAGGACGATGCCGGCTCCCAAGCCGGTGCGCATCTTGGATCCATCAAAGTGCATCCGCTAATGAGTGGAGTCGGGAGCCGGCGGTAGGTACTGGGTCTTGGCCCAGTGGACAAGGAAGTTGGCTAATGCTTGGGACTTGATGGCGGTGCGAGGCTGGTAGAAGATCGTGTAAGGAGCCAGCGCAATGGCCCACTTGGCCACCCGGCCGGATGCATCCCGGCTGCCTATGATCTCGGCGAGCGAGGCAGTACATACGACCGTGATGGGATGCTCTTGAAAGTAGGTCTTCAGCTTCTTGGCGGCGAAGTACACTCCATAGCACATCTTCTGGTAGTGCGGGTAGTTTTGCTTCGAGGTGGGCAGTACTTCGCTCAAATAATACACCGGCCTCTGGACTAACTGAGCTCGGCCTTCTTCTGGGCGTTGGACCACAATAACTGTGCCGACCACTCGGCTAGTCGCGGCAATGTAAAGGAGCATGGGCTCTTTCTCAGTCGGCGCCGCCAAGACAGGCGGCATGGTCACCATCTTCTTCAACTCGTGAAAAGCTTGGCCTGCTTGGTCATTCCACTCGAAGTGGGTGGACTTTTTCATGAGTCGGCACAGGGGGAGAGCCTTTTCTCCCAGCCGGCTGATGAAGCGGTTCAGGGAGGCTAGGCACCCGGTAAACTTTTGGACGTCTCGCAGCTTGGTAGGAATCTGCATTCTCTCTATGGCCTTGATCTTCAATGTGTTGCACTCGATGCCGTGTTCGCAGACCAAAAAGCCTAGAAGCTGGCCGGCTGGTAATCCGAACACGCATTTCTCGGGGTTGAGCTTGATATGAAACCGGCGCAAGTTGGCAAATGTTTCTCTGAGGTCTTCCAGCAGGGTGCCGCGCTTCTCCGTCTTCACCACAATATCATCTACATAGACGTGGGCATTTCTGCCGAGTTGCTTGAGGAGGCATTTCTGCATGCAACGCTGAAAAGTGGCACCGGCATTTCTCAAGCCGAATGTCATAGTCAGGTAGTAGAAAGCTCCGAATGGTGTGATGAAGGCGGTCTTCAGGCGGTCGGCTGGATCCAACTTGATCTGATGGTAGCCTGAGTAAGCATCCAAGAAACTCAACAGCTCGCATCCGGCTGTGGAGTCTATCACTTGATCGATTCGAGGTAAGGCAAACGGATCTTTGGGGCAGGCTTTGTTGAGGCTGGTCTAATCTATACACATGCGGCATTTATTGTTTTTCT
Source organism: Triticum aestivum (assembly GCF_018294505.1). Taxonomy (NCBI): domain Eukaryota; kingdom Viridiplantae; phylum Streptophyta; class Magnoliopsida; order Poales; family Poaceae; genus Triticum; species Triticum aestivum. The sequence continues at coordinate 535,836,353 of NC_057808.1, read as the reverse complement.
TGAACACCAGGACCGGGTTGGCAAGCCATTCCGGAAAAAAAAACACCTCCATAATGAAGCCGGCTGCCAGAAGCCGGGCTATCTCTTCTCCTACAATCCTTCTCTTTTCCTCCGACAGTCGGCGGAGGGGTTGCTTGAATGGTTTTGCGTCTGCTCGGACGTGTAACTTGTGCTCGGCGAAATCCTTCGGAACACCCGGCATGTCCTTTGGGGACCATGCAAAGATGTCCCGATCCTCACGGAGGAAATCGACGAGCTCGCCTTCCTATTTGCTGTCCAGGTTTGTACCAATGACAGCAAACCTCTCCGGGTTCTCTGGGTCCAGAGGTATCTTCTTTGTTTCCTTGGCCGGCTGGAAGGAGCCTTGAGCATCATATTCCTTGGGGTCAGGGGACAGGGCCGACTGCTTGCCGGCCATGGCCACGACTCGGTCAAGCATCTTCTTTTCTTCGGCAATCACGAGGGACTCGGCCAGCCGGCTGCTGGCTGCAGCACACTCGGAAGATTTCATGTAGTCTCCGGCTATGGTGATGATCCCCTTTGAACTCGACATCTTCATCTTGAGGTAGGCGGAGTGGGGCACAGCCATGAACTTCGCCAGGGCAGGTCGGCCAAGCAACGCGTGGTAAGGGCTCTCTAAATCCACCACTTCAAACTAGATTGCTTCTCGGCGGAAGTGATCCTTGTCTCCGAAAAGAACATCCATCTTGATCTTGCCGATTGGTGAGCAGGAGAGGCCGGGTACGATGCCATGGAACACAACCCGGCTTGGCATGAGTTGCTTCGTCTTGATGTTCAGCTTCTCCATGGTGTCACGGTACAGTATGTTGATGCTGCTCCCTCCATCAATCAGTACTCGGGAGAAACGGGCAACTCATCTTTCTATCAGGAGGGTGGCGTCCAATACCAACACATAAGAGCCGGGAGACGGCATCACCTTTGGGTGATCGGCCCGGCTCCAGCTAATAGGCTTCTCAGACCAATGCATAAACTCTGGGTTGTTGGAGGCGACCGCGTCGACTTCTTGCTGTTGTCGGCGCCGACTGCGTCTCTCTTCAGCTTGGCTTGTGAAGATGACGTAGGCGGCATGCTCGTTCCGGAACTCGTCTTAAATGGCTCCGACTGCTGGTCGAGCAGCCGGCTGCTGAGGGGCTGGAGGTGGCTGGCCAGTAGGTGGAGGCGGCACCAGTCCCTCGCCTTTGGAGATTCGCGTGAGCCAATGACACTTCCGAGTCGTATGGTTGGACGGCTTCGCGCCGCTGTGGAACTTGCAGGGGGCATCAAGGGTTTGCTCGTAGGAGAAAGCCGGTTGCCAAGCCGGCCTGCCGCCCTTCTGCTTCTTGGGCACGGGCCGCTCTTCAGGTTGTTCGTCTTCGACTGTGGCTACTTGCCGACTGCTGGAAGGCGGCATAGGGCCTTGCGCTTGTGGTCGTTCAGGTGCGAGCGTCGATTGGAATCACCGGCCGGCGTCTTGGGAGCCGGAACGAGCACCTTTCCAGAGGCATCCACTCGAAGCTCAGTCTTCATTGAAGAGTCGGCCGTGGCATACTTGTCTGCTATGATCAGCAGCTCGTCAAGGGTAGTCAGCTCGTTGCAGAGGAGTCGGTGATTGAGGAGGGTGACCTCTCGGCACCCGGCGGTGAAGTACTCTATGGCCTCAACCTCGTGCACCCCTTCGCAGGAGTTGCGGAGCTCGGCCCAACGCGTGAGGTAGTCGCGAGTTGATTCGCTGGGCCCTTGGACGCACAAGGAAAGCTGGCGGGGCTTGGGAGGCCGCTTGTATGTGCTGGTGAAGTTGCGGATGAAGACTTCCGTGAAGTCTAGCCAGCTGTTGACGCTGTAGGGCTTGAGGCTGTTCAACCAGGTACGCTCCGTGCCTTGAAGCATGAGCGGGACATACTTCACGGCAACGCGCCTGTTGCCGTTTGCTATGCTGACTGCGGTGGAGTAGTCGATCAACCAGTCTTCTGGCTTCACGGAGCCGTTGTATTTTGGCGTGTCTCTTGGGAGTGAGAACCCTTTGGGGAAGGGCTCGTCGCGGATGCGGGGGCCAAAGGAAGGCAAGCCGACATCATCTTCTTCTTCTAGCGCCAAGGATCGCGCTAGGCGGTCGATCCGATGGCGGGCGTCATTCTCGCCGACTCCTTCGTGGTGGCCAAGTCGGTCGCCGAGAGTCGGATGCGTGACAGGCGGCCGGGTGGGATATCTCTCCCCACGAGGCGGGGGAGGAGGCGGATTGCCTTGTCGTTCCACAGCTCGGGGGCGGCCTTCTGCGTCGCGCTCAATGGTGAGCCGAGTCCGGCTGCGGCTAGCAGCCGGCTCCTTGTCTTTTCTTGCGCGGGCGCCGCATGCAGTCGGCGTCCGGGATGTCGCGCCGTGCTCTCAGCGTGGGGGATGACTTTCAGCGCGGGCGCCGGCTTCATGCCGCTCTGCGGCCGCGTTGATTAGCTGCTGGATGCGTCTAGTCATTTAGGGGAGCTCATCGGCACCCAGCCCGTTCAGCTCGTCTACGGCCGCCTGAGCGGCACACAGGTTCTCGAGTGGCGTGGCATAGACTAGGCGGTCTGCTCCCAGCATGCTGGCGATGGCCGTGCCGCGATTCTTGACGATGCCGGCTCGGCTCGGCCCGCCAGGAGGCGGCGTACCAAAGGCGGCGCGGTCGACTTCGCGCTGGTGAGCCTCAGTGAGGCGTCTCATGGATGCTATCTTCCGGCCCTCCGCGATGAGGGCGAGGCGGGGTGCCTCCAGTGTCTCGGCGTCGGCGTCGGCCGGGATGGGGGCGGACAGGTCGTGTAGCGCTGCTGGTAGGGCATCGTGGGCGTTCTCGCCCGAGGCGGCGCCATGGCTGATGACCAACACCTCAGTGACAGTGCTGCCGCCACTGTCGGCTCGAGGAAGAGGGTCGGCGATGATCACCACGTTGGAGGGGAAGGCGTCAAGCGATGCCGTGTCGGAGTCGACAAGCATAGGGTCAGTGGAGCCGACCGACTCCAAATCCACAACAGGCTCACTAGAGACGTGAAGCTGGTCGAGGAGGCTGACGAGGCGGCTCTCGGGGCAGTCTGTGCCTGCGTCGGACGCAGGCTCGTCGGAGATGCGAGCCTCGCCAAGAAGATTGGCGAGGCAGCTCGCCGCATAGGCGTCGTCGGCGCCTTGAAGCGCGTCGGGGCAAGCGCCATCCAGCGTGTCGGGCTGTCTACGCTCGCTGGGAAGGAAATGGATTCCCGTCCAGAACAGGTCTCCGGACGACGGTGCACCTGGCCCCACGGTGGGCGCCAAATGTTGGGTGGTAGGTGCGACATATGCCAACGGGTGGCTTATCATTGTGGGAGCCAGTAAGACATCGCCGGTGCCTGGAAACGGGATAAGGCGAAGACATGCACGCCGGCGAATCTTACCCAGGTTCGGGGCTCTCCGTGGAGATAACACCCCTAGTCCTGCTCTGCGGGGTCTCCGCATGATCACTAGATCAACACAAGTGGCTACAAGTGGCTCCTTCAGCTATTTTGCTAGAGGACGAAGAAGGGCAAGGCTAGCTCTCCTCTTCTCTCTACGTGGTGTCTAAAATTCTAAGAGATCAACCCTTTGCATGGGTGCCCCGGGGGGTTTATATATGCCTACCCCCCAGGGGTACAATTGTAATCCGGCTGTATGCGGGTCCAGGCCGTCAGTGTCCATATCCGCCGGCTTCTCCGCCGGCCGTTGGACCCCGCTGACTAGTGGGTCCCGCCGGCTGCTGGTTACTGTAGCCTCGCCCCTGATGACGAGGGCTTTGCTGAGGTAAGCATGGCTACAGTGCCGCCGTCCGGCGGACTCTCACTGTAGCCTTACCTCGTCTTGTCTTCTTAATGATGCACATACTTCGAGGGAGTGAGGTAGCCGGCTATTGGGAGCCGGCTACACCCCAGGCCGACTAAAAGGGGGCTTGACCGCCTTCGAGCGTCTCTCTGGCTGTAGGGGCCCGCCGCCCGCGGGCCGCACTGACAACCCGTCGTGGGTGGCGTCATGGTCAACATGGCTACAGTGCGGCGCCGGACGGGGGATGGCTGACCCGTACGGCGCACTGTGGTCATGCGTGCTCCGGGATTCGGGGGTGGCAGACTTTACTGTAGCCACGCCCGGTCTTGTCGCCATTATGTGGGTGCTGTCCTGGAGGGTACAATCTTGGCCGCTTGCCGGGAGTCGGTCTTCTTGTGGCCGGCTTCTTGGAGTCGGCCTTCTTGTGGCCGGCTTCTTGGAGTCGGCCTTCTTTTGGCTCTCTTCAGGAGGGTTTCAGGGTCGGGCTGCCTTCCAGCAGTCAGCCTGTGAGATGGCCGGCCAGGGGAAGGCGGCCCCGTGCTTTGGATGCTTGAAGGCTCGATCGGCTTGATAATTTCTTGAAGTGCCAGGGGGAGTCGGTTAGGCTACCCATGGCCATTTACTCCAACATCGCCGACGGCGAAAACCCACTATCGACACGTCCCGATCAGGGGTCCTCGCCATTCTCTCTCACAAAGCCAGTGAGCTTGCCTTCGTCCATTGTTCACTGCCGCGACGTGGGTAGTTGCCTCTTCCCGCCGCCCATCTCTAGGTTGATCTACGTCCCGATATCCCTCAGGTACAACTCCCTTTACAGCCGGCTTGCACCACTGCTCCAGCTGCCCACATCACTCCATGTGGATATTTCTCTACTTCTTTGCCCCGCACATACCTCTACTGGCTTCTACGTACTATATTTGTGATGAGTTTATGTCTCATCAACTAGCCCGAATAATCTTATTCTAATCAAGCTTCTTCAATTTCTTTGCCACAGGGATGCTCATCTTGATCTTGGTGAAACTGCACAAAATGATCCGATGGTCAAAGGGTTGCAAACTTCATTTCTTAGGAAGCGCTGACGTTGCCAGCAAATTAAAGTCTGGTTAGGGTTTACAGTTCAAGGGCTAGGGACTGCATGGATCTTTTTTTTCTTTAGCTGTCTCTTTTTCAATGGCTAGGGAGTGCATGAGTAGTAGTACTGCACGCCTTACGCCCGCTCCCTCGCCCACGCGCGCGGTGGCTCACAGGACGAGGAGAAAATTTTACTACTCCCTCCGTTTACTCCTCGTCCATACTACCTTGGTTAGAGAGATTATCATATTGTTTGGAATATATATGTCCTTTAGTAGATTTCAATATGAACTACTAGTACATACTCCAAACACTGATGTATATAGACGTATTTTAGAGTGTAGATTCATTCATTTTGCTCCATGTAGCATAAAGTTGAGACACTTATTTTGCAACAGAGGGAGTACATATTTGCTATGATCTGTCAATCATTGAGATGCAATAGCATGCATGTTAGTCTCCTTTGTATTTGATGAAATGTTGCAATGGGTAACCTTGGACGCAAGATACGTGTAACAGAAGCTGGAAGCTTCATAGCATTGTACTATCTCGCTGATAAATTACAGTACGTACTATACAAGTACTTCCTTCGTTCCTAAATATATGTCTTTTTAGATATTTCACCATGAACCACATACGGATGTATATAGATGCATTTTAAGTGTAGATTCATTCATTTTGTTCCGTATGTAGTCCACCTAGTGGAATATCTTCAAGGACTTATATTTAGGAATGGAGGGAGTACTATGTAAAGAGTTAGGTGTCGCACGGTGTCCAGAAAATATGGTGATAGTGTGAGGTGGGCCATGTAATCACTAAGCCTGCGTGTTTTCACTGCTCTTGCACTCCTCCGCCGTAAGAATGGTGAAAATTGTAATCTAGTAGTACCTCCTTTCGCCAAAAGCGTGGGACATCCAGCAGTCCTACCACCTCAGTAATAATGACCAATGAGCCATCAAATCACATAGACCCAGCAGTAAGTTGGACGGACGAAGCAACCATCACTCTTGAATCCGCTTCTCCCTTCAACGCAGGCGCCAGTGAGAGGTCGCGTCCGCTCTGCCCAGGCATGAATGCGGCACTGATTCTTTGGAGAGGCGCTGACCGTTTCGGGCGGGAAGCGCGCGCAGGCGATGGAGGGGCTTTGGGTGGGCCAGGCTGGTCAGGAGCGGGCGTGGCAGCTGTCCGCCTGTCCCTACCGGACGCCCGGAAATGAGAGGATGCACCGACTCTCGCGGCTAAAATCATACACTACACACCATCTCTCTGTAGGAGTAGGTCGATCTGTCGCTCTCTCTAACACACATATGCTGTTAAACACACACACGCACACACACACACACACACACACACACACACACAGGTTCATAGAATAGGAAAATCATGCGAGTGCGATGCCACAGGAAGTGAGATACAAATGGAGTACGTACAAGAAGAGAAGAGGCGACGAATATTCCATCAAACCTGGACTGAGGAGTAGTATTCCCTCCGTCTAGGTGTTAAGTCATCTTACGGAAGTCAGATATTCCCAAAATGTTTAGGCGTCGTCCATTAACTTCGCATCTCAATCCCCTCTTGGCCTCGTTGCTAGCGAGCGTTGTTACTTAGCGAGCGTTTGGATCCTTAGCAAGAACAGCTTATAGCATAGCCGGGCAAGGTTAGGCGTTTGGAACTGTTAAAATATGTTAGCTTTTGTGGGCCAGCTAGCTTGGGTGGGCTAGAAAAACCTTGCTAGCTCAGGAGAGCCAGATCGGCTTGCTTCCGACGGCAAACTTCGCGTAGTAGTAACATAGACTAGTAACATATGCATGTTGTACTAGTCCAAGTTACTCACCACTATGACCAGCCTAAACAATGTAACCAAACGCTCCTTACTCTACCTTGTTATCTCCCCCGGAAACCCAATGCATGGAGCGCAACTACGCGTTGACCAGTCAAGAAATCAAAGTCGGCTTGCATGCGAGTTAATACGTGGCCCTGCATGGTAGCTAAAATGGCATCTCTTAGTTGTTTGGATTAATTGTTGCATTTAGAGACAGAAATCAGGGCTTTGATTGGAGGAATGACGAGTCAAGTTTCTCCTTCTCCTCCAATCTGCTTGCACCTTGGTCCCGCTGCACCTTCTAACGTGACTTATTACACCTAGACAGAGCGAGTCATACGAGATACGGTGGCACACTGACTTAGGTTGAATACAAGTGCCCAAAATTGTGTGCATGTTATAATTAGGATTCACTTAAAATAGTACATGAGCGAATAGAGGGATCAATTGGACAGTGTTCCCGAGTAGTAGCGAGATGTGTGAGGTAAGATACACCGCTGGCGCTTTTAATTTTTCTTATTAATTTGTTTGTTTCACCCTCTGACTGGTGGGACCCAACGTACTACGTGGAGAGAGGTAAGGTGACTAAGGCTCCATTATTTCTGCACCACTGTGGATAGTCTTACCACCAAAGCCACATGACACGATTATGATTTAAATCCCAATGACTCCCACACACACAAAAAAAAGGTTATTTTCCTCTCGTTGAACATAACGGGAGGGTTGTGTAGCTGGTTAGCCTGTTCGCTCACTAAACTTGAGGTCTCAGGTTCGATAACTACACTTGAGTATAATTCGTGCCAGGAGGATTCTTTGACTGGTCAAAATGGATGGATACGGAGCTATACGATCTCGTAGTGACCGTATAATCACCTCATCACGTATAAGCTGCATCCTCGGCGCTTGTTTTCTAGGGTTTGCACTCTTCACACTCTCTCCAGTATATATATATATATACACACTGGAGCCTCAGGGCTTGTAGTTGCTCTCTTCACACTCTCTCACCCTCTCTAGATCTAAACAAGACTTCGTTGGCCTCTCTCTCTCCCCTCACTGCTGGTCTGCTTGTAGTTGCTCTCTTCACACTCTCTCACCCTCTCTAGATCTAAACAAGACTTCATTGGCCCCTCTCTCTCCCCTCACTGCTGGTCAAAGAGCCGGCAGGATCCGTTCGCCGGGAAGCGAAGGAGGCTTAACGCTGTCGCCGTCGGCGAGGGAGGGAATCCACTACCGGCGCAGCTGTTCACTTTCACCAGCGGCGGCGCGGGAGGGCCTCCGACCCCTTCTTCTTTGCCTCCGTACATAGTGTGGGTCGAACGGCCTCCGGTCGCCCACCGAACCACACCCCAAGAACCTTAAGGTATAATTTACTTATTCCACATGCATTGCTCTAGCTGCATGTGGGCTTTTTCCGCTTCTACACTCGAATCTAGGTGTTGGATCAAACAGGAAAGTAGTAGGGAAAGTTGTATACCATGAATCTAGGACGTGGTTCAAAGAGGAAAGGAATGGGGAAAAGTAGTGGGCAAAGTTGTATAGCATGAATCTAGGACGTGGTTCAAAAAGGAAAGGAAGTGGGGAAAGTACTAGTACAGACTGGCTATCCAGCACCTTCGTTGGTCGAAAAGGGAAAACAATGACAAACGCACTACGCACATCTATAACGAACTGATCTTTTGTTTTGGGGGACAAGGCTGTAGAGTTTGAGCAGGACTAGATTTGCTGCGCTCACATAGGGAAAGTTGTCTAAAGATAACAAAACTGGGACCAACACAAATATGCTCTTTGGTTGTTTGTTCTTTGTTGCAACAGATTGTGCATCACCCCAGTACATCAGTAGATGCACATGGTGCTGGTGCGTCCACTGTCCCGTGCAACTCTTTAGCTATTGTTAATCTAAGGCCCTGTTTGGTTAAAAACTCCCTAGTCCCTACCTGCTTGGTTCCAGGGACTAAACATGGACTAGAGGATATTAAATGACATGCTAAAAGACCATGTTACCCCTAGAAATGAACTAATAGAGACAAGGTGCGATGCGTGGCAGGGGCAACTATTGGAAAAAGTCCCAAAAAGACTCTCCCTCGGGGTCTTCTTTCTTTAGTCCCAAATGCCCACTTTTAGTCCCTAAAAGTCCCTCCTGTTTGGTTTAGATGGGACTGACACGGAGTTTTTTTAGTCCCTCCACCAAAATGTCCCTGTAAGCAAACACCCTCTAATAATTCCGCTGGAAAATTGATGCAATGCCACAGTTAAAAGCAAATTACATGTTTAACGAATTTTATTGTTAATATAATCTCTCTGTTAATATTAATCAATGCCACCGTTTGAGAAATGCTGCTGTCTTGCTTCCTTTCCCATTTAGATAAGGTAGATGCTTCTTTTTGTTGGCTTCTGTGTCATCCACCGTTATTGACCACTAGTTGTTTCCTTTGCACCTCTGTGTAAACAGGGTTATCTACTTCACCTCGTTGCCATTCTGACCTTTTGTTGCACTGCACAAAACACTTTTGTTTTAAGAGTGTTTTGTGCAGTTCAACCAAAATGTCACACCGACAACGTTGCTTGATTGCTTGATCTTAGTGGAACTGCACAAGAGGAGATCTTACTTCCTATCCGTGTTGGCAAATTTGGTTGAGATCTTCTTCTTGTGAGTTGTTTGAATTCCGTGTCATGAGAGGTCAGTACTAGCCTTCTTTCACATGATTCTGCACTGTACTTTCATATGTTGTGCTACTTGTACGGTACTGTTGCTTGATTTTAGTGAACTGCACAAATGGAGACAAGACTTCCAATCTGTATGTGCACCGCAATATCCCATTGAGGTAAGATAAGGATATTTCACAACTGTTGGCCTGTATTTTGCCACTTTCATCAAAAAATTAATGTCATTGTTTACTGCTATACTTGTGCAACCTAATTGGCATGCCAAATCTAACATTGAAGGCGAAGCTTGTCTGTTATTGAACCAAGTGATGAAGGGGAAGAACAAGCGGATGAAAAACAAAAATCAACTCCTGGTGCTTTAATGAAGCACTGGAACTGTGATGACACAAGTAATGATATAGTTTTGCATCTTAATTTATTGCTATGGTTGGAACGAGCAATTGTTTTGCCACTGATTTGATGCCACTCTTAATGTAATACGTAATTATCTCTACTTGTGCAAACAGGTCTTCTTTAAAGATACCATATATTTTAGTGGAACTGGACAAGAAGATGTTGGAAACATTAATCTAATCGAGGAGTATATAGTAAGCATAGCCAGCACAGTAGATAGCAACAGATGGTTCCGGAGAAGTGCTTCATCTGTATGCTCTACACAATAAGCCTCCTGACAAAGGTTGGTACTCGCCCACTGATTTCATCCATATGATTGAGCTTTGTCATCTCTATTGGTGTTGTCCTACTATTTAGATACTGTCATCAAAAAGTGGTATTGTCCTTGAGAAGTGCTTCATCTGTGCTGTTTTAGATATTTCATTTCCTTTTTTCCGAGCAAACAGGGATGCTAGCATTTAGTTATCCTCTTGTCTTTGCACAATAGGATCATCCTCCTCTGAAGAAGAATATGGAGTACGTGAAGTGACTAGTTCCGATTATGCCAGGATGAAGAAGCCCTGTATCTTCTCATCAGAAGGAGCAGTTGAAGGATGGTTACATTACCCCCCACAAGACCAAACTAACTTAAGCTCAGAAGGACTGACAAATCTCCATTTTCTCCATTTTCTTTCCGGTGAGTTCCATTTTTCTAAAAGTGTGCTCTACATGGACCATGTAGGTGCCTATTTAAACTGTCAATTCATAGTACAGTTTGCTTTATACTAATCACTTTTTTTGTGTTTGTGAAAACAGTGGTGCTCAGCTTGATTTCAATGGGAACTGCACAAAATGTTCACGAATACATCAAATCATTCATTTCCACCACAAGAAAGGAGGTGCCGATAAGTTCAAGGCGTTGCATCTTATAAGGGCGAAATCATACAAGCTACGCGCGAATTTGGTTGATTTTGGTGGAACTGCACAAAAAGAACAAATGGTTTATTTAGCACGAGGTGCCATGTCAATGTCCGAACTGATGGCAAACCCTGCCCATTCCACAATCGTAGGCATTTGATATTTTGGAATGGGAAAACCTTGTCAAATTTTGCTCATTGATTTTAGCAAGAAGACATGCGTTTGATATTTTCGATGGACGCCCTTTGCTGTCAGCAGCGTCGATCCATTTTTTCGTTATTCTTTAGTTGTGAAGTAAATATTGGCTCAGACATGTGAATCGCTGAGATGTATAATCATCTATTGTTTTGAATGTTCTCGATGACATGTGAATCGATGTGATTGCAATGTACAGGAACGCTAAAAAGCTGCTCAAACTCTTTATACTCCTTCTGTTGCTTTTTACTTCGCACATTGTGAAAGTGCATACCTTTTCTATAAGATTGGTCAAAGTAGAGATACTTTGACTGCAGACAAAACTTATATGCAGACTCGAAAGGACCCGAGGGAGTACATGTGAAACTGCTGCAAACGAGGTGATCACCCTGGGAATAATGCTAGTACGTATTGTTTTGCATGTTCATCCAATGCCAGTGATAGAAGATTTCGAACTAATCGAAATAAATTCATTCATACACGGTCATATTTCATATAAACACGCCAGATTTCATTACATTTCATACATTCTTCAACTAAAAAGGGGTGCGCTGGAGGTATAATTAATTAACCGAAGCTACCCACCTGTGTCCGGCTGAGCCGAACAGAAGCTTCAATGACTTAACTGCAGGTGCAGTTGCGTAACTGACATGTGGCCCAGATGCCTGTTGGGCACACGTGTCAGTCAGCCAATTGCACCAGCAGTTAAGTAGAAGCAACGTCCTTCTCCAACATAGCTCTCCGACTCCACGTCGCCGCCAAGAAGCTAACCGGCCGTCAGTGGTCAACCCGCCTAGCTTGTCATAGCGATTAGGGCAACTAGGAGCCCAATGATCAGGATCCCCACATGACAAACACCTTTCTTCTTGTCATTCTTCTTCTTGAAGTTCGTGTGTTGCACAGCCTTGTTCTTCCCATCAAACTTTGCTTTACCATCATACTTGCCCTTGTTCTTGAACTTCTGGGGCTGGAAGTTCTTCTGTACCAGATTGGCACTAGATCGTCCCTCAATTCCTCGAGCACGTGTGTCCTTTGCTCTCGCCTTTTCTTCCACATCAAGAGTGCCAATGAGATCCATGAAGGAGGAAGCTTAGTGATGATACCTCGGGCAACAAACTTGTCCGGTAGCATACAACTGAACTGCTCAAGTTCTCTAGAAAATGACTGTTTCTCATGAGCTTGGTCAACCACGGAGCACTCTTCAATCATCCTGTAATCATAGAATTGCTCCATGATGTACAGCTCAGTGCCAGCAACCGGAGGGTAGCAGCGGTGGCCTTACTTGGACCCGAGCGGCGGTGACCTACCGTGTTGTACTCTTCCTTGTTTTCTATGTGGCGCGGCCTCGTTGGCAGCGGGGCGGGGCCTCGGCGGAGCCGGCGATGTCCTCTGTCTCGTTGCCGGCGGGCGGCGCCTCGGCAGAGCGGGGAAATCCTCCCCTTGGTGCCGGCAGGGTGGGGCCTCGGCAGAGCCGGCGGTGTCCTCTGCCTCATTGTTGGCGCCACGGGGCCTCGGCGGAGCAGGGTCTCGTCGACGCCAGCGGAGCGGGGACTCGTCAGAGCCGGCATTGTCCTCTGCCTCGTCCTCGGTCTCGCCAAACAGCGCCTCGCCCGCTTCATCGCCCTCTTTGTAGGCGGCCACAGCCTCTGCCACCCGCATGCGGTACCGCCAGCGCTCGAGGCGGCCCTCGCGGGCGGAGTGGTACGAGTCGAGCAGCACCTCCTGCTCCGCCCGCTCCGCGGCGATCTGCTCCTCCGCCTGCAGGTGCTCCTGGAGGAGATGGTGGTTGTAGGCGGTATCTTCCTGCGCCTCCCGGAACTATTCCTCACGCTTCTGCCTCACCGTGTCCATATATTGGGCACGGGCCTTGCCGATGGTCATGGTGCAATGCACCGGCGAGGATGGCGCGGAGGAGGGGGTTGGCGCCGGATCGTCGACTACCATGTTCTCCATTGGGAAGTCGTCGTCTTCCGGCTGCTTGCCGGCCAGCCAGTCGGCAGCAATGGCTGCCATCTCCTTGTGGTCCGTCGTCCACCCGTCCCGAAGAGCGCTGGAGCGCGAGGAAGCCATGGTGGGTAGTAGTGGTGTGGACAGGAGAGTAGGAACGGATGCGGATGACTGCGGCTATGGCCGGCGAGCAGTTTATATGGCAATGGTGGGCGGTGGAGGGACGGACGTGTGGCGCCGGAGTAGCCGCCTCGGCAACCGCGTATCATTAATGTGGTCGGCAGAAGGACGGACGGATGTCACTTGTGTCATTTGAAGGCGTAGAAATCGCATGCACCGGGAAGCGGGGTGGGCGGCGCTGACCGTTTCGGGCGGAAAGCGCGCGAGCGAGGGAGGCGGTCTGGCTGGGCCAGGGCAGTCAGACTCGTGCTTGGCAGCGGGTCGGTCCAGCAGCCGGACATGTTGGCTCGCCAGCTACCTCGCCGAGCTGAGCGACGACAATCAAACGATGGACGTAGCTTCCGACCAGGAGCCGGCGCCACTGTCCAAGCCGGTTCATGCCGTGTTCACCATAGAGCAGGTGCGACCGCACTTCGACGCCCTAATGGCGAAAGAGCTACCAGCGTAGGAGGACCTGTGCTGCAACCTCCGTCTCCTCAACGAGCACCGGTGAACAAGCGAACGACAATGCTGTCGCGGACTTGTGGCCCAATGATCCTGGCTTCCCGAATGAGCAGCGGGTGTTGTATCAAACCATCCGTAGGGCCCGCGAGGCCCTCTCCGTCGTCCTTCGAGTTGTTGCGCTTGCCGTGGCACCGCCGTCTCGCGTTCTCAACATGGTCAACGGACATGAGGATGAGGAGATGACTTTATTTGGAGAGGATGACAGTGGGGACCCACCAGGGCCATAGCCGCACGTACGCAAGTGCCTCCTTATTAGTATATAAAACTATAATTTTTTTTGCTTCCTCCTGGTTTCCTGACATCACGATCCCACACCATTGTCAACCTATGTAGTCAATAAACGAGAGAATTGCACAAGAAGCGGCCGACAGCTGGCACCAAGCAGCTCAAGTAGTATTTGTGTTTTTGAGGTGTGAGCACTGCAGAGTTTTTCTTGAGCGATGTTTAGCCCAGATATTATTTTTTCTCCTCTGAACAACAACGAAAACATCGCTGCAGCTATTAACTGGGCGGGCTGTGGCCCGTCTAGCCCAGGCCAGATATCCAGCCCAGATATTAATTTTTTTCAAGCTGAAAATGGCTAGCCCAGCTATACTTTTTTTAGGAATACCCAGGCAAGGTCAAGTTGTTATTCTCTGCCCCGCTAGGCTGCAAATATTTCCTAGGAGGGATGCATTAGGCTTAATAAGAAAATGGGCTTTAAGAAAAAACAAATGGGACGTAATTATAAAAACTGGCCAGTAACTATAAAAAATGCACGAAATGCGTAATTACTTTATAAAATATTATTTTTGGATATTGAAAATTTTAATTTCTTTAATTGTTGCGAGCGCAATGTTTCGTTGGATTTTTACGTAATATAAATTTATATTGAAATTGTATTTAATCTGACTAGAAATTTCATGATAAAAATATTTTGGATCCCATAAAAAATGTGGGAAATTTTATTGAATTCTGTCTTGAACGGTTGGTTGAAATGGGCAGTACTTTTAACAAACTGTAAATGCGCTGTAGTAAATTCCATTAGAATTCAAAAATTGGCTGCACATTCTTACAAATCTCAAATGGGCTATAAGTTCTCTGCCACACACTTGTGGCCTTACTAAGTTGAGGCATCCCATAAGAAAAAGGGAGTTGACGCGTATGCAAGGCTTTGTCAACTTATAGTCAACACACGGTTCTAGCAGCAGTGGCCATTGGATGTCCATCCAACGGATGCCGTGCTTCTTCTTCAATCTCGGATATTCTAGCTTCACCCGCCCAAAAAATGATTCCTCCCCCTGACATCTGGGGCGCACCGTTTTAGAAGCTGACCTGTGGGCCTACTAAGTTGACGCGTACCAAGGGCTTTGTCAACTTAGTCAATATAAACGATTCTAGCTGCAGTGACCGTACGATGTCCATCCAACGGCTGTCGTGCTTCTTCAACCTCTGGTCTTCTTGCTCCAGCCGCCCAAAGCAGCGCCGGTCGTGTCGCCTGCTCCTGCCTCCCGTGGCCGGCTGTGCTACCACGGAGGCTTCACCGCCCCCTACTAATCCCACCGCTGGCCAGGCCATCCCTCCACTCACCCACACCCATGTTATTCTGCGGCGACGGCAGCCTCACACCGGAGCCAAACCAGTGAACCCTCGTACTCCTCTCCGTGCGGGCTTCCACTGCCGCGTCTTCCCCGGCTCCGCATCGTCCCCTTCCTAGGCCTTGCCGTCGTCCACCGCCCTAGTGCTCTCGGCGCAGCGTGGTCAACGTGGTCAAGGAACGGCTTCCATCGGACATGGACTGTACGTGGAGAGGCTGACAGCTGGGTCCACAACGGCAGCAAGGAAGTGCCTCCTTATTACACGGAAAATAATGATTCCTCCACCTGACAGCAGGGACCCACCGGATGGGCCACCGTATTTCGTGAAAAAAAAGGTGCCCCCCCTGACTGGTGGGACCCACCGGACGGGCCACCGTATTGCGTGAAAAAAACGTTCCCCCGCTGTCAGGTCGGACCCACCGGAAGTGCCTCCTTATTACGCACAAAAAATGAATTCTCCCCCTGCTGGTTGGGACCCACCTTGGTGGGAGGCTGACTTGTGGGCCTACTAAGTTGACGGGGACGGAGTGCTTTGTCAACTTAGTCAATATGGACGATTCTAGCTCCAGTGACCGTACGATGTCCATCCAACGGCCGTAGTGCTTCTTCAACCTCTGGTCTTCTTGCTCCAGCCGCCTAAAGCAGCGCCGGTTGTGCCGCATCCTCCTGCCTCCCGTGGCCGGCTGTGCTGCCGCGGAGGCCTCACCGCCCCCTAGTATTCCCACCGCTGGCCAGGCCATCCCTCTACTCACCCACACCCCCTGTTATTCTGCGACGACGACAGCCTCACACCACAGCGAACCAGTGAACCCTCGTACTCCTCTACGTGTGGGCATCCACTGCTGCGTCTTCCCCGGCTCCGCGTCGGCCCCTTCCTAGGCCTCGCCGTTGTCCACCGCCCTGGTGCTCTCGGTGCGGCGTGGTCAACGTGGTCAAGGGATGGCTTCCATCGGACGTGGACTGTACGTGGAGAGGCTGACAGCTGGGTCCATGGCCGCAGCAAGGAAGTGCCTCCTTATTACGCGCAACATAATTATTCCTCCACCTGACAGCGGGGACCCACCGGACGGGCCACCGTTTTTTGCGAAAAAACGTTTCCCCCTGATTGCTAGGACCCACCAGCTACATCTTCGCATGCAAGGAAGTGCGTCCGGGCAAAAAAAAACGATTCGCCCCCTGACTACTGGGACCGACCAGCTACATCTTCGCACGCAAGGAAGTGCCTGACAGTCGGGACCCACCTGGTCGAAGCGTACGTAGCGTTGTCATTCTGGTCGCCAACATGTATGTGCTTACTAGTCGATGTAGAGGCGTGCACGGTTCGTAGCAGAGGTGTGCACGTAGCATGTACACGTACATACAACGGCCAGGGTGCAAGAAAGTAAATACGGCCACGTACGTACATACGGGCGGGGTCTCGAAGGACTACTCGCGCGTACGTACGGCCAGGGCTCGTGTACATGGCTGGGTCGGAACGGAGAAATAGTGTCGTCATCGTATTCATGGGGAGCCAACCGGCTGGGTCGGAACGGAATGCGTCGTCGTGTTCATCGGGAGGGCTTGGATGGAACAACCGATGGAAACCAGGCCTGGCGTACCGAAGAACGGAGGAAACGGCCTTGTGTTCGACCGGCCACGTCCGAAAAGGGATCCTGTTCATCTGGAGGGGTCTGGCGTACCGCAAAACGGAGGAAACGGACCTCCTACGGTCGAAATGGGGGTCCTGTTGATCGTGGGCGTACCACAAAACGGAGGAAACAGACTTGTGTTGGAGCGCTACGGTCGAAACAGGGGTCCTGTTCATCGGGAGGGCTGTGGCGTACCGCAAAACGGGACTCCACGGGATACTTTTCATCTCCACCGTTGACCCCCTCCAGCCTCCATGGGCTACTGTTCATCCACCGTCGACCTCCTCCAGCCTCAACCTGCGACTGTTCATCCACGGGCTCCTAATCATCCAGCCCCCACCGCGCGCCACTCCACCGGCTACTGTTCAATCAGCCCTCTCCACGGGCTCTTGTTCAACCACCCCTCCACGGGCTACTGTTCATCCAGCCCTCCACCGTCTACTGTTCATCCTGCCCTCCACAGGGTGGTCCTATTCATCCAGCCCTCCACGGGGTCCTGTTCATCCAGCCCCAACTGGCGCGATCAATCGGGGTCCTGTTCATCCAGAGACAACACCACGGGGTCCTGTTCATCCACCCCCACCGGGAACTGTTCATCCAAACCCCCCTAGCAACGCTCACTGTTCATCCACAGGCAGCATCGATCGGCTTCAGTTAGTAGCAGTAGCGAAAGAATCGCTCGACCGGGTTCAGTTAACAGCCATCGATTGATCGCTCGGGTTCAGTAACGCGTAGCCTGCAGTGCAATCGCTCGGGTTCAGTTAGAGCCCAACGCCTCGCTCGGGTTCAGTTAGAGCCCAACACCTCGCACCCACGCTCGTGCGTGTATGAGAGAAACGCGCATCGCTCGGCCCCGACCACCCACCGTAACCGGGAACACCCCGATATTTTCCTCGCCCTCGCTTCTACCACGGTTTTTTCCTTCATGGACGGCCCAAAGAATGTCATGCAGCTGCGTCTCCGGCCCGCCCAGGACGAAAAGCCCATTTTCTATCATGATTTTTTGTCATAGAAGTAGGACCCCACCACATCTATGATGATACCGTGTTTTGTCACAATTATTGTAATAGAAGTGTCATAAGTATGACAGGAAAAAAATTGTTCGGCCCAAAATGTCACGGATGTGTCTTTTTTTGTAGTTATAGTACTGGCACTAGTTCATGAGACATAAACTCATCACAAGTAGAAGCCGGTAGAAGTAGAGAAAGATCTACATGGAGATAGAGCTACGTGGGGAGCTGCGGCAGTGGAGCAAGCCGGCTCCAAAAGGAAGATGGACTACCTGGGACATCGGGCTGTAGTTAGAAGGGCGGTTGGGACGCGGCATCGGCCCATACCGCAGTGACCCCCGATTGGGATGCACCGACTGTTGATTTTATCCCTCGCCGATGTTGACCGCGTCTACGCAGAACATTGTTCCCTTCCCCCGGCTGCGGGATCAGGCCGGATATGTGACCAGTGGTGTGGCCACCGTCGTTCTATGCTTGTGAAGAGAGCAACCCAAGCAAGCAGGCCTGTAGCTTAGGCTCCTGCTAGTGTATATATAGTGGTTTTCTTTTCTCTCCATATCAACCATTTTATATTGCGTACATGTCATTGAAGAGTGAAATGATGGTTGCTTCTTCCGACTAACTTACTGTGTGATTTGACTGCTCCTTTAGTGGCCCCTACATGTACTCCCCCTATGTGTATGCAACAGTCACATGAACGCATGGACGCAAAAACGCGCGCGACGCCCTAATGCATGCATGTCCGAGCACACGACGGAACACACACGGTCACGCTCAAGTGCTCAACCTACACGTGCATGCACACACATACTCAGGCAGGGTGAGCTAGTGACCGTATAAACACCGGAAAATGTATATACTGAGCGCAATGAGCGTATTATGAAGTCCACTGACCGTTTTTTTACAAATATACAGTGATAGACGTGTATTTATCTTGTTTGAAATTAAGCCATATTAACCGGAGGGGAGGCAGTATGGACTAGCATTACTTTGTTGTGTCCCGTCAACTTGCCGAACGAGGAGAAGCTTGCAGGACGGGAGAAGCTTGCGCGCGGTGGCTCGCAAGACAAGGAGAAACTTTTGACTAATGCAAGCTCTCCCTCGCTCAGGCGGTGGACGTGCAATAGTTAATTCGGTGTCAGATTGCCAGAAGCATACACTATACTAGTACTATTATTGTTCAACTTCCCGAAGAGGCGAACAGCCAAGCGCAAAGTTTACTAGTAGTAGTAACTACTACGATAGTCTATAGAGGTATGTACTATACTAGTACTAGGAACCGGATGGAGGAGCGTCTGCACTCTTATTATATTTTTAAAATTTGACAAAGCAATCTTCAACACATTTGGTTCTCTTCGAGGGTTCTCGCATGTGATAATGGAAGTTGATTGCATGGAACACTCGCCACAATTCTCGCTTAATTCTGGCTCATATCCTGTTACGAATAGGAGCGCTCGGTAATATTTCCTCTTTTTTTGTTATTCAGCATGTAAACAGGTCAGCAAACCTTGCGGCGCATCTTTGTGCGAACCGTGCTTGCTTCACTTTGATTGTGGCCGAGAGCTAGCTTGATGAAACACCTCGCTTCCTACTTCTTTTTTTGCGGGGTACCTCGCTTCCTAGTGACCAGTGTCTTGGCTGATCGTCCTAAGAATGCTTATATATATTAATAAAGCTCTCTCATTTACCTGCAAAAAAGATTAAGCCATATTAACTGGAAAGGAGGGAGTATGGACTAGCACTACTTTTTGGTATGTCCCGTCAACTCGCAGAATGAGGAGAAGCTTGCAGGACAAGGTGAAGCTTGCTTACGCCTTTTGACTAATGCAACGTACCCTCGCCCAGGCGGTGGACATGCATCAGTTCATTCGGTGTCAGATTGCCAGAGGCATACACTGTAGTACCAAACATGCGGAGTATCATCATTGTTCGACTTCACGAAGAGGCGAAGAGCCAAGCGCAAGGTTTATTAGTACGTGTAGTACTACTAGAACCGCATGGTGGAGCCTCTGTACTTTTTTTTTAATATCTGATAAAGTACACATTTATTTCGGAGAAGGGCGGAAAACGGCAGCCCAACATGTAATGATCATATCAATCAACCATGCTCGAATATATCTTGGCCTTCGTGCGAGCCCGTCTGTGTGTTCTCGCTCCTCGTCTCTCTCAAGGAACGGCGGCTTGGCCATTTTACCGCCAATTGAGATCGGTTTGCTCACACTCCCGTCCCACATGTCAGTGATATGCCAACAGGAGGTGCGTTGATCGACTGGCCATACGCGTACTTGGTTTTGCACCTTCATACTACTCCTCCCTCCGCCACAGTTTATAGGGCGCGCTTCATTATGATGCATTTCTCTCAATGCATTTCCACCACCAGAGTGACTTTAGACGCGTTTGGTTTAATGCTCAATTAATTAGGGCGTGGTAACCGCAATCAAGTCCACAATTTTCTCTCGATGTACTACGGAGTGGAGTAAGTGCATGTGTGTACCCGGGGTGGAAGCTCTGCATGCATGTGTGTACGCATTATTTCCTCTAGTAATAGACGCCGTGCTATAACTACCAATGCTATTTTTCAGGCCGATCGCTAGTCGCCTTGGTCCCAGAGATTTTTTCTTTTTCTGAAGTGCGCTCTATAAACAGTGACGGATGGAGTAGTATGAGCGGATTCAAAGAAGAGAGTATTGATGCTTGCTTCTTCCGAGGAACTTATAGTGGTAAAGGTGGGGCTTATGATTTGACTGCTCATTACTCACTATTAATGCGACACAACGACCGGGTTGAGTCTCCCATGCGGTTGTGCACTACCCCCTCGGTTCTTAAATATACTCCGGAGTATTTGTCTTTCTAGAGATTTCAACGAGTGACTACTCAACTATTTGTCTTTTTAGAGATTCAAATAGACTACTACATACGGATGTATATAGACATATTTTAGAGTGTAGATTCACTCATTTTGCTCCATATGTAGTCACTTGTTGAAATCTCTAGAAAGACAAATATTTAGGAACGGAGGGAGTACACATACGAAGCAAAATGAGTGAATCCACACTCTAAAATATGCCCATTTGAAATTTGTAAAAAGACAAATATTTAGGAACGAAGGAGTATAATTTTGTGCATGGCACATGGACCCGGATGCCGAAGAGGCTTTTGGCAATTCTATCAAGCTTCCAGCATTTGTTTACATAATTGACGTACTACACAAATGATTTTCCAACGACATGAAATTGTACAATCGTGTGAGATTTCAGCTTTTGTTTCGTGTGTCTTGCCATCAATGCTCTTTCAGAAACAATAAAAAACTAACTTCCTTGCTAATGCATCTCAATTATTAGCAGATCAGAGCTAATATTTACATCACAACTAAAGACAAAGTTGTGAGAAGGTGTTAAATTAAAATTGATCCATGCTTTCATTGGCAGCAATGTCCCCCAGCTCTGTCTAAATCAACAAGGCATGTTGGAAAAAAATAGCTGTCTGGAGCATGCAACATTCCGATCATTTTGTGCAGTTCCACTAAAATAGAGCTGAGCATCCCTGTTCCAAAGATATTAAGTGTGATTACGATAATAGAGGACTGCCGATGAAACAATAAACACACAAATAGAAGCCGGTCACCTTTGCAGTCTCTCTTAAGACTAACTAGTTGGAGAAGATTAGGCTTGGAGTTGGATGAGGAGGATAGAGCAAAACCAATCTCCCTTTGTGCAGTCGCACTGAAATGTAGAGACGTTGCCCGTGTGACATTTTGGTAGAACTGCACAGAACACTCTTAAGAAAAAAGTGATTTGTGCAGTTCACCAAAAGGTCGCAATAGCAACGAGGTGAAATGGATAGCCCTGTTTGCAAAGAAGAGGTAGACACGAAACAATTACTGGCCAATAATAGTTGATGACACATGCGACGACAAAAAAGAAGCATATTCCTTGTCCTAAGGGAAGATAACAACATGGTTGTGTTTGTCTAAAACGGTGTGAGGATGAGATTGCAATATGGAAAGTACGCCGGACGAGCTACGTTTTGGGCAAAGAACTATGGAAGATCCACGTGCAGCGACGTGGGAAGACGGGCAGTGGAGCAAGGCCGGAGGGGATACCTGGAGGTCGTCGGGATGTAACTAGGTGAGCGGCGGCGGGCGGAATCTGCCCATACCGCGGCAGCGAGCAGGTGGCGTAGGCCCTATCGCACCGGAACTTGGTCAGAGAGAACGGCGTGTACCACAGATCGGGACGTGCTGCCTTGGCGCCGTCGAACAAAGAAATGATGCACGCCCTCCCTTTCCGCCGGCGGACGAGATGCGGCTGGATCAGTGACCTACGGTGAGAGAGAGAGAGAGGCCACCGCAGCCTTGTGTGAGATACTCTGAAGAGAGACAAACCAGGCAGGCAGGCTCCATTGTATATAGTGGAGCGGAATACCTTTTTCTCCATAAAAATCGTTTTATATTCTATGTACGTGCCATTGAGCGATATAACTTTATTTAAAAATAATGCGCCAACACATCAAGTCAAACTTTGTTTCGTGCACGCGTGGTACACGACCTCCGTAGGTAAACAACCGCTACACGCGTTCAAATTACCACGTGGGCTGCCATTTCGTACAGAAATGAGCTCCACCGTGTACCCGGCGGGTGTGGCTGGGCACGAAGCGTGAGTACGTGCACGGTGCACCTATTCTCTTCTTGTATACATACACCACCTACGTGGGGTTGTATGAGAGAGATACAAACGTAGAGAGATATAGTGCGTGGGTTCGTGAGAGTTTTTTTTTGGGGGCGTCAATCAAAAAATGTAACATATGCAATGTGTGTGAAATAGAGTCCTGGATATAACATATATATAGAGGGGGCGATCCACGAGAAGAGAGTGGAGGTATCATCGGCTTGAGGTGTCCATAGAACCGAAGAGACGGATGATGTGTGTGTGTGTGCGTGCGCGATCGATAAAGAGTGCCATCGAATTTGTGTGTGCCCACGTCAAAGATATAGAGTGGCTGGCCTACTGGAACGTGAGAGGGGAAAGGTGCAGTTTGTCTCTGTGGCATGGATACCTACCTATAGCGCTCGACTATCGATGTGTGGTGGGGGGAGGGAGGCCTAATTAACTATAGAGGTACAATGGCTGGTATATGTGTGGAGGAGGAGAGAGGCCTACCTCATGTATTAAGGGAGATCGATCTACCTCATGTATTGAGGGAGATCGATCGGCATCCATGCATATGTGTAGGAGGGGAATAAGGTTGGGAGAGAGACAGAGCTAGAGTGTTGGAGGGGGTGGTAGTGGAGTTGCTTCTAACAAATGGTGGGATAGGCTTGCTAGACAACCGGAGGGCACGCCTGCAATATCAATAAGAGAGGGGATGGCTGCCTGTCTGTGCACGTGCGTGTGAGAGACGGGTCAGGAGGCATGCACGAATGATGAGGGGGGACGATATGGCTGTGGTAAGCAGACATAACTACATAGGAAGATCAATCGTCCTTTGTCAGAGAAAGGAGAGACATAACTTGTGAGGTACGTCGATTGAGGGGGGGGGGAATAGTTAAAGTCGACCTAGGTATATATATGTTGGGAGATCGATCGGTATACATGCATGTGTGTGTTAGAAGCAAATGAGGCACGGGGAGAAGGATAGAGAGAGAGATGCATCTAGGAGGTGGTGCGAGAGTCATACTATATCGAGGGGGAAGGAGTGTGCGAGTACGAGATCGATGAAAAGAGTGGTGGGAGTGAGGCATGGACGGTGATAAGAGAAGAGGGGAAGCTTATGTTTGTGTTAGGCACACCTGGCTAGAGAGGCATATTGATCGATGTGTGCCGTAAAGAAGGAGCTGGGGGGCCTGCACACACCGTGGGTGAACGACCTGAAGTGAAAAGACGAATTTGCACGATGGAGCTAGAGAAGGCTGAGGGAGGGTGAGAGGGATGCGGGCGTGTGCATGCACGAGAGAAAGTTAGCGCTAGCTACAAAAATAAGAGGATTGTGTGGGTGTAAAAGACGAATAGAGATCATACTTCATTATAAAAAGCGAATTCAGATATTTGAATAATTTATCATAGTATTTTAAACCGACGCATGTGTGAACATATATAATGGTGATACACATGGTGTGGTTATGAACATGTTATACTACATATAATATATTTTATCTCTACTCTTATAAAAAACAGAGTTGTTGATGATGGTGTGCCTGCCATCCTGCAATATAGGCCGTCCGATTTATATCTGATGGATAGGAAGGAACTATGGCAATTTTGAAAAAAGATACCCATACCCCTCTCCATATTTGCAAATTAGGCCTCCCCTTGATCATGTTGATGTTCTGTGGAACGCATGGGCATCTTGCTAGTACTACGTATAATATATAGAACATTGATCATAATTTGGGCTAATGTGTGGCTTTTGCAGCTCAGGTCTAAATACTAGTCATAATGTAGGGGGCGGGGCACAATACTATGTGTGATAAACACGGTGTACATATGGAACATGGTTTAGATTATGAATATATAGTTAGTACATCAAATGTACTATTATTTGGAATCAACATCAAGTGTATTCAAAAAATAGAATTCGAGTTCGTGTAGTACACATAGTTCATATCTATCTCTAAAGTAACCATGTGGTGTGTTATTAAGGTAATACACGAATGATGGTTGAAGTTGGCAACAATCATGATTGTAGATTCTTATTGAAATAGAGAAACGAATTCAAATTCAGTTCGAATTGCAGTGGTAGTATAGACATTTGGAATGCACTAAAATGTTGGTATGAGTAGGGTACATGCATTATACAGCAAGAGAAAAAATTTAATTGGACATAACATGGATTCATACTCCCTCCTTCCATCTATATAGGGCGTAATACGTTTTTTAAGACCGCCTTTGACTATTGACAAGATTAATAGTACATGACATGCACAATGTGAAAATTATATCATTGAAAGAACCTTTCACAGGCGAATTTAACAGTGTGCTTTGTGTAAGTTGCATGTCATATATTGTTGCTCTAATATTTTTGTCAAAGTTAGCATCGAAAAACGCATTAGGCCCTATATAGATGGAAGGAGGGAGTAGCTTTGAATAGCATTTTTATAGTAAAATGGGGCAAGACTCTCTCTTTGTGTGGTATGGATAGTTTTATTTTTTTCATTTTTTTTTGGTTGAGGGAAGTGCGAATTGATTTGGTATGTACAAGTACAATATTACCAAAATTCAACCCGCGCCTTGTTATATCCCCAAAATGCAGATATCGTGCTCCCAAAACTGGCGCCTTCACAACCCACGCCTTGCTATCCCGAAATTACAACGCGCGCGAAAACTCCCTCCAGCTGCCAAATCCCGACACGTGAAATCCCCCTTCTAACCCTGAGCCGAAAGGGCCGCTAGTTCAAATCGGTGAGGGGTACTTTTGTAACACACCCTACATTTTCGACAAGCGCATCCCTAAGTCATGGTTCACCCCCTCCCATCGCCTCCTTTTTGCCATTCAAAATCCCAGGGCGCCATAACCTCTCCGCTCCAGCCGCGAAACCCCACCCTCCTCCATCCGCCACCTCACCGCTGCCCAGCCAGAGCCTCTTCCCCGACGACGTCTTCCACCGCAACAGCTCGACGTCCCTCGTCCACCTCCCCGGGTGAGGATCCGTCGTCCATCTCGTCGTCCCGCCGGTTCAGCCGCCCCGTCCTCCACCTCGAAGGAGCTGCTCCGACGATCGCCTCGTCTATCGCGGCTGCTCCATCCCCACAGCGCCGCATTAACCTACTCCACCGGAACTACAGCATCCTCACCGACTCCTCGGACGAAGCCGAGGCCTACTCGGCGCCACCAAAGAGGTTGTACACTCATCGCATCGCACCTTCTCCTTAACTCGACCTCCCGGCGCCGACGGTCCTCCATCCCGCACCCCCATGGAGCGGCTACCTTGAAGCCAGCGCCCGGGCGACATCTCCTTGGCCGCTCTCCCCCAGTGCGAGGCCCCTTCGGCGGCGGCGTCCATACCAGCCGGATCTGCTGCTGCTGCTCCGGCTCTCGCTCACTCGCTCGCGTTGTTGCTGCTGCTCCGGCTCTCGCTCGATCGCTCGCTCGCCCAGCTGCTGTTGCTTCGGCTCTTGCTCGCTCGCTCGCGCTGCTGCTGCTGCTGCTCTCCCCCTCGCTCGCACTGCTGCTGCTGCTCTCCCCCTCGCTTGCGTTGCTGCTGCTGCTCTCCCCTCGCTCGTGCTGCTGCTTTGCTCCGATTTAGCTACACTTCAGTCGACTGAATCAACTTTTGGGTCAGTCGATTTTCGGGGGATGGGGGGGGGCTCGCCGGAGTTAAGGAAGAACCATCCGCAGCTGGGACGGGGGCTCGCCGGAGAGGTACCACACTATCTATCTTAGGGTTCAGGGTGGGGGCTGGGGGCCTAGAGGGCTGGCCAGGGCAGCGGCGGACCGGCGGTGGGAAGTTGTTTCGGGGCGGCCAGGCGGCGCTGGGGCCGGCGGTTCGGCCGGTGGTGGCTAGCGGCTCAGGGGGGTGCAGGTTGAAGATGAACTGCAGGCCCTCCCAAAACTACATGTCAAGTGCCTTTCTACTACCATTGCGTTCAGTTTCGACGGTAACATTCAGATTCCACAGTAAATTTCAGTTTTGACAGTTAAGTTCAAAGTCAACAGTTTTTACCTCATCTGTTGTAGTCAGGTGGTTTTTGGTGATGTAAATTTTACATCTATTTTACATCATCTATTGGAGATGCTATTAGAATCCCACTTGAGATTGACGATGTCTGTCTTGTGCTGCTTTAGCCTTGACGTCTTACGGCTCACCGGAGCTGCTCCAACGACAGAACGATCCATCACAACAGAGCAGTGCCCTGGACGCCGTCTACAGATTCCTCGGATCTTCCTGCACACCTCCGATAGCCACCTCTGCCTCAACTGCTTCAGCAACCAACCCAATGATGCTGAGGTCGACACAGCTACAGCAAAGAGGTTGTACACTTGTTGCATCACTTATTACTATACATTCATGTCGATCCATTAGGGCTATTTTGGTTCAATGAAAAAACATAGCAATAGGGAATTTTCCAATGGCACTCTACTATTCAATTATTCATGCATTTTGTTGAAAGGAATGAAGCAAAACATCCACCTGGACCTACTTTTCAAAATCCTATGCATGAAAACAAGACCAAGTGCATTAGTGGCAGAATAACATTCTAACTATACACGCTTTCATATGGTTTCACTTTATTTTGGCCATGTTTCTTTGCATTCCTCTGCTATTCCAATTCCTGTAAACCAAACACCCAAGTTGACAGAAATCCTGTGTTTACAAATGCTCTGTTTACCATGTGCATTCCTATCCTATTCCGGTGTTTTTCCTATCCCTGCGTTTTTAGAATCATGCAAGCCAAATGAGCCCTTACAGAATTACTTCAGTTACAGGTAGGTGTCGAAGGGAACTTTGTGTGGTTTGTCCTGCTCCTGCCGCGACGTCGTCCACCTCACCTGAGCCGGTCCATCGACAGAAACATCCACCAAACCAGACATCACGACTCCTGACCGTCTTTCGCCGCCTCAGCTCTCCTTCCCTACCGCCGGCACCCACCACAACGGCATCACCATCATCGACTCAGCAGATGAACCTGAGGAGTACACGCGTCCACAAGAGAGGTCGCACTCTTTTGTTTCTGCTTATGTTATGCATTGCTTAAAATTACCTGCTACTTTATCGTCCTGTTCACCTCTTGGACTCCAAGTCACGTCCAAATTAATGTTCAAACTTGAGTTCTAAATTAGTTGTGGGGCACATATCGAGGAAGCAATGAATAGTATCTCTGTCTAATATCTGGTTCACCTAGGGTATGCCTATGTTGTTCATCTTGGGTGGGAAACAAATAGTAAAGCAATCATCATCTGACTTTTTATTAAATTAAAGCAATCATCAGCCTGCTATCATTATTTTTGGATCCATCCACTGGTTGTTACCATCACTCTAAATTTCTGCATGCTCTCCTTACATAATCTCACCATATTTTTTTCGTATGCATGCCAGATATTGTACACAGTCATGCTGAACATGTAGAGAAAAAGAGAAGAGTTTTGCGCGGCAATACAATGTCATGCAAACATCGCTCCATGGTGGATTCAATGGCAAACCCTCCCCACCCCTCTCCAGAATGTAATCCAGAGGAAGATATCTGTGCTGAGGCGGATTCAGACGCCGCTGACCACTCCTATTTACCCCCAAGGTGTTTGCTCTACCTTGGCATGATGATGTTAGTCATATCATGCATATGTTGCCTTGCAGTGCCTACTTTTGACATCATATATGTCATCTGCTTAGTTTAGACATGTTCTGTAATGCCACCTATTTAGTTTCTGTATCATATATGGGAATTATGCAGTCTCATGTCTTTTAGCTAGCCATAATATATGTGAAATGTGCAATGCCATCCTGTTTAACCAGGCATCATATATTTGAATGATATCTCGCCCATCCTTTTCTTCATTACATTTCCATTTGTCGACAATGTTTGTACATTAAATTACTCTTACTGTGAATCAGCCATTTGGGTGGGAGATTGAAAAATCTGGAGTGCAAACAAGGCCTTCAAAGCAGACAGTGCTACCTGTCGAAGCAGATCTCTTGTTGGGTTCCGATAGCTCCTCAGAGATGGATTCAGAGACAGATGACCGGTCCTATTCCCCCACCGAGGTGTATGCTCTAACTTGGCACGGTTATACTTCTCATATCACGCATATGGTGTCTTGCATTGCATAGTTTAGACATCATATACACAATATTCAACACCATGTTCTTAGTTCAGACATCATATCGAATGCCCTCTGTTTAGCATATAAATCACATATGTGAATTAAATGATGCGATCCTGATTACTTAGATAACATGTAGGTGAATTATGTCATGCGATCCTGTTTAGTTATTCATCATATCTTTGAGTTATGTTATGCTATGCTATCCAGTTTAGATAGACATCATATATGTGAAATTATGTCATGCTATCCGTTTTAGTTAAACAATATACATGTCAACTATTTCAGGTCCTCTTTTTTCCACACTATCTATTGCATCTGTCTCTCATACAATGTCTGTACATTCAACTATGTTTCCTGTTTATCAGCCATTTGAATTGGAGCGGGTGATGCCAGTATCTAGCAGACTAAAAACAAGGTCTTCATATAAAACAGTGCTACCTCTTGGTGGAGATAGCACCTCGGTTGTACATGCATGAGAACCAGCCCTACCACACATAACCCAAACTCTCGCAGATTGTACCCCTACTGCAATGGACAAAAAACCAGCTTCACCCAATCTAACCCCAACCCCAGCAGATAGTAACCCAGTTCCTGTTGACACAGCACCATCTCCACCATAGAGGTCCCAAACAAGAGCAGTTAGTAAGGGAGCTCTAGTGCCCAAAGGGCCAGTACTACCACGGCGAACCCCAACTCCACCAGTTAGTATGCCTATTCCTGTGGAGGAAGCACAACCAGCTAGTCATAGTTTAGCATCTATCGCATTTGATGTTGTTAAATCGTATGTGCGTATCTTCCCATCTTGGAAATATTATACTGAAGATGAAGGAAAATGTCAGTTGCAGGTGTTTGTCCAGGAGTTATGTGTAAGTAATGTTATTCATGGCAATTACTTTGCTTTGTCCCATACATCCTACCTCCATGATGGTTATAATACAGCAAATTTTCCCATTTTTCTCTATTGCGAAGGACCGATTTGGAAACCCAGGATGAGGTAACCTATGCTAATACCTCTGCTATCTTCAAGAATGCTTGGTGGCAGTATCGGAATTACCTGGAGAAAACATACTTCACCGGCAAAGAAACTCTTCAAATTCCCTTACGTTCTCTTGAGACACATTTACTGGACGATGACTGGGAACGCCTTGTTTTGTACTGGTCCCGAACCAAGAATGTGGCAAGGTCTATGAGCTCATTTTCTATTTTTAAGTACTATATTCTTGCGTCTTACTGTACTTTGTTCATGTAGAACAAGTGCCTAAACCTGAAGAACAATTGTTCTAATTTAAGATTCCATTGATATCATAGTTCAAAAAAGCGCTAGGCGTTAATTGTGCGTTTTGCCACTGCCTTGCGCTTTACTGACCAAAGCGCATGCTTATGCGCAGTTATGCACAGATTAAGTGTAGTTATGCGTAATGCATTTTGCCAACACCTAGAGCCTAGGCGCGCTTAAGCGCTCGCTTAGGCGCGCCTTTTTTAACTATGATTGCTATCGTGCATATTGCTTTGCTCTTGTATCACTGTATTTACTCATACAAACTTATCTTTAAATTGAAGGATCCAATCGAAACTCCAATGGCACAGCAGGTATGTCCACGCATGTTTCTTTAACAGGCTTGCTCTTATCAATAGCTCTGTTGATTTCAATTTCAATTGTGTATACAGTTGACTTCTCATATCATGCACATTACTAGCATCACAACAGAGCCAATAGTGTTGGTGTACATGTAGACCCGTGGTACCCATCTGAAATCTTGTTGTGCCGTGTAGTTTCCCACGCTTTGTATTCTTTCACTGCTGCTTTGTCTTGAACTGATATGATTTGAACCATGTCTCTATTTTGATTTGGCAAGACAATGCAGTGACCATAGGACATAGATATATCTTTGTTTGATGCTTTTATTATGTACTAGTACTTGGCAATAGAAGACTTGGTAGTTTAATCATGTCCACCTTACTAATGAACTAGTTCACCGAAATGAGTTTCATATACTAGTACATGATAACCTATTATGTGTCTGCTTGTTTCTTCTTTTAGAATGCTGACAGAATATCGGGGATGAGTGCCTTATTAAGGAATGGTAGAGGAAGTAATGCAGATAAGGTTCAGGATAGTGACACACCTTGTTGGTCTCCAACAAAGCTGATAAAACAGCTAAGGAAGACTATCGCAAAGACAGTGAGACAACCCCAAAGTCCTGTCTTGGTTTAGTGTTCGAGTTACTGGCCACTACCGCTTGCACAAGCTATTCAAACTCACTTTCTGAATCAGTTCGGTTTCTTGAGTCTCAACTACAAGCTGAAAGACATCGATCAGCTGTGCTGCGAGAAGAAGCGGAAGGACTGCGGAAGTCCTTGGAGCATTCAGATGCATACTTTCTGGTGCAACAGCAAGCGTTGGAGGATTTTAGCGCCAAACAGGACAAAGCTAATAAGCTTGCTAAGCTTATTGCCAGCATGGTGGATACCCAGGATAACTTTTCTTGAGCTCTTCTGAAGTTGTTTCAGTTATGCTCTTGTTTTGCTGCCGCCTTTATTTGCACCGGTGGCCAATTTTGACAGCCAGTGTATGTAATATGCTGCTTTGTTCCCTATATTTGCACTGGTGGCGAACTTTGATGCCCGGAGGATGTAATATGTGTAATAGCGGTAATAGGCTAGCGTTAATTGCTTGCTTATTTATTTCCTTATTGTCTTGTTTAGTTGTTTGCTTGTAGTCACTGCAGTTGTTTTTCTGTGTTTTTCTAGTGGCCACAATAACCTATTTTTGGAAACTAGGCCAAAATAATCATGGCAACACACTGACTATTGTTACCATAGGCCTCTTGCGGGCCGTATGGTCCATGGGCCTTCTACGGGCCGTAGATCCATTGGCCTTCTATACGGGCCGTAGGATCCATGGGCCTTCTACGTGTCGTATGATCCATGGGCCTTTTACGGGTCGTAGGATCCATGGGCCTTCTACGGGGCGTATCATCATTTCGCCAATCATGGGCCGTACTATTCGTGGATAGTAACGGGCCGTTAATAGGCCATATTTGATAACTCTATGAAAACAGCCGAATGGGTTTTTTGACATGAAAACGGCCCAACGTATTAACGGGCCACAAACGGGCCGACTGTAACCACGGGCTGAATTTCGCCCACAAGCAGAAAATGACAGTAACGGGCCGTAAGTAACCGAATGCTGGAAATGAGATCAAGAATAAATGGGCCCTGAGAAGGCCGAAAGATAACATGGGTTGGAAACGGCCTAATGGAATAATGGGCCGTTAATGGGTATGAAGTGATACACTGTTCATTACGGGCTAGTTTCACCACTTGCCGTTAATGGGTATAAAGTGATACACTTTTCATTACGGGCCAGTTTTACCACGGGCCGTTAATGGGCCGAGAGTTACAAAGGGCGTCATATGGGGCCGAAAGACGTCATGGGCCATACATGGGCCGGAAGTTAAAACGGGCTGGAATTATATTGGACGGCCCAGATGATGCTACTGGGCCTAATTCGGATAGGCCGTAAACGGGCCCTAGGTTAGCGGGCTAAATGGGCTATATGCGAACATGCCATTAACAGGCTTGCCGTTGGCCGGCCCGCCACCTTTTGACAAAGTCAAATGGGCCGGCCTTTTCACAGGAATGGGCCTCTGTTGGGCCATGCCACGTGTCGACGTATCATAGGCGCTTTGGGTCCAATGAGTGGATGACATCTGTCCCAACGGTGAGCCGACACATGTTTCCTCCAGCCAATGATGATTTTACACGTGGAAAATCCCCATTGGCCGGGGCTGTTAACGGGTTATCGGATCCAAAACTGGACTCGATAGTTTAACGGTGTTCCGTTACGGTGGATGCCATGTGTCAGTCACCCTTGACGAAAGCACTTCTGTGACGCGCGATTTATCGTCATGGCAGTGGACACTTCCGTGATGATAATTTTGGTAATGTCATGGAACACTTCTACGACAGCACAGGTATGACTATCTTGATTCTGTCATAAAATCGTCATGGATGTACATGCATGACAGCAAACGGGACCTACTGTGACAAACACATATCATCACGGAAGTGTATTTTTTGTAGTGTTGGCTAACTGCGATGCAGGATGAATTCTCGGCATTGATGCAGAACCAGACATGGAGCCTCGTTCCTCACCCCCGGAGCTAACAGTGTGACCGGCAAGTGGCTATTCCGGCACAAGTTCAAAGCTGATGGCGGGCTCGAGCGTTACAAGGGGAGATGGGTGGTGCGAGGTTTCTCTCAGCGACCAGGCGTGGACTTCGACGAGACCTTCTCGCCGGTCGTCAAGGCGGCCACGATCAGTGCTATGCTCACCGTGGCAGCCTCCCGCGTGTGGCCAGTTCACCTTATGGACGTGAACAATGCGGTCCTCCACGGCCACCTCATCGAGCGCGCGTACTGCCAGCAGCCGGCTGGCTTCGTCGTCGCAGCCGCCCCGACCATGTCTGCCTCCTCAATAGATTGCTCTACGACCTCAATGCCTACGATCGACAGAGACTAATAACTTCCACCTTCCTATGTCATCTGAGGCCTATCAAGAGTTTCATCAGCTTCAATCTATATTAACCCTAATCACCTTGATCCTGAGGGTAAGGACATCTGGAAATGGCCATCAAAGTCTGGGGATTTTCAATCAAGGATCTATTATGAGTTTAATTTTTGCCATCTCGTGGTTGATACTAAATTTAAGTGGATCTGGAAATGTTCATGCACTCTCAAGATCAAGATTTTTGGATGGCTTCTTCTGATGGATCAGTTGAATACCAGGGATATGATGCAATGCAGGCATTAGAATATACAAGATGACACTTGTGTTTTGTGTCATATGTCTAGCCATGAGGATCGTGTGCATCTCTTCTTTACTTGCAATTTCAGCCAACGTGTATGGAATTACCTTGGTATTTCTTGGATTTCCCACCCAAACCAGACTACTTACATGATGGCCTCGGATGCCAGGAGGGATTTTGGTTTCCCTTTCTTCTCTGAAGTGGTCTTTACTGCCACTTGGAATATTTGGACTCAGAGGAATGGCAAGATTTTCAGAAATGAAACACCTAACTTCAGAGCTAGGAGAAGAAACTTTGTAGATGTTATTTCCCTGTTAGCTCATAGGATTAAATGTAAATATATAGATAGTCTTCTCTCTTGGATAGCTTCCCTCCCATAGATCTTTTTGTAAGTATTATTTTTCCTCTTTCCTATGTATATTGTACAATGTTTTTCTCTTGAGTTTTAATAAAGAGCTGTGAGGTTGTTGCCTTGCAGTACATAGTAAAAAAACATTGATATGTGGGTGGACTGGTGCTTAGGTTCTGTTCTTACTTGAACAAAGCTCCTACTTATGATTAATCCCCTCGCAAGCATCCGCGACTACGAGAAAAGTATTAAGAATAAATTCTAACCATAGAATACAACTTTTGGATCCAAATCAGTCCCTTACGGAATAGCGCATAAACTAGGGTTTAAGCTTCTGTCACTCTCGCAACCCATCATCTAATAAATACTCCACAATGCATTCCCTTAGGCCCAAATATGGTGAAGTGTCATGTAGTCGACGTTCACATCACACCACTAAGGGAATCACAACATACATACCATCAAAATATCGAACGCATATCAAGTTCACATGATTACTTGCAACAAGATTTCTCCCGTGACCTTAAGAACATAAGTAACTACTCAAATGATAATCATGCTCAAGATCAAAGGAGTATTAAATAGTATAATGGATCTGAACATATAATCTTCCACCGAATAAACCATATAGTAATCAACTACAAGATGTAATCAATACTACTAGTCACCCACAAGCACCAATCTATAGTTTCGGTACAAAGATTGAACACAAGAGATGAACTAGGGTTTGAGAGGAGATGGTGATGTTGAAGATGTTGATGGAGATTGCCCTCCCCAAGATGGGAGAGTTGTTGGTGTTGATGATGACGATGATTTCCCCCTCCGGGAGGGAAGTCCCCCCGGCGGAATTGCTCCACCGGAGGGAAAAAGTGCTCCTGCCCTAGTTCCGCCTCAAGATAGTGGTGCTTCATTCCGAAAGTCATCTCCTTATTTTTTCTAGGTCAAAATAACTTATATACCAGAATAGGGGCACCAAAGGTGGTCCGAGGAGGGCACAACCCACCAGGGCGCGCCTGGGCTCCCTGGCATGCCCAGGTGGGTTGTGCCCACCTGGTGGGCCCCCTTTGGTACTTATTTGCTCCAATATTTCTTATATATTCCATTAAAAATCTCCGTAAAGTTTAGCTCATTTGGAGTTGTGCATAATAGGTAGCCTAACGTAGCTTTTTCAAGTCCAGAATTCCAGCTGCCGGTATTCTCCCTCTTTGTGTGAACCTTGCATATTATGAGAGAAAAGGCATTAGAATTACTCCAAAAGGCATTATTATGCATAAAACAATATAAATAACAGTAAGAAAACATGATGCAAAATGGACGTATCAACTCCCCCAAGCTTTGACCTCGCTTGTCCTCAAGCGAAAATTGAAATCGAAAAACATGTCCACATGCTTAGAGAGAGAGAGAGAGAGGTGTCGATAAAAACAAAATATCGACATAGAAGCATCATGTATAGTATTATAGCAGCAACAAACTTTAACATAATACTTTATCACAAAACATTTATCATAAAACTTCTCATGAATAAGTAACAATTCATCACAACATCGAAGTATAAAGCATAAACCCTATTGAAAATCAACAAACTAAGTTCTCAGTGAACTTTGCAACTACAATTCATCATTTTTTTGGGAAGGGTCACGTATCGGAGCCTTTAGGCAAGTCCACATACTCAACCATCATATAGTCTTGTATAATTGCTAACACTCACCGCATACACATGAGCAAAAAGTTTCAACCGGACACAAAGAAAGGTAGGGGCTTATTGTTTTGCCTCCCAGCGTATTCAGCTCAAGGGCGATGCAATAATAATAACTCAGGCTACCCATATCCAACTGGATATATGTGCCTAGATCTTTCCTCACCACATGATGCTTGCCAAAAGAGGAAATAAAAAGGACTAGAGAGAAAAACTTTGACTCTTGCGTAAAAGTAATTACATAAAAGTAAAAGATAGGCCCTTCGCAGAGGGAAGCAGAGGTTGCCATGCGCCTTTTGTTTGTATGCTCAATCTCTTAGTGCAAAAGAACGTCACCTTATATTGCCCCTTATGATAACAACCTTTATTATGCAGTCTGGCGCTTTTATTCTTTGCCATCACAAGTTCGTACAACGCTTAATTTTCTATTACACTAAATGATCTAACACTTTTAGAAGCAATTTTTATTGCCCTATTGCACCGATGACAACTTACTTGAAGGATCTTACTCAATCCATAGGTAGATATGGTGGACTCTCAAAACAAGATTTGGGTTTAAGGGTTTTTTGATGCACAAGTAGTATCTCTACTTAGTGTAGAATTTTTGGCTAGCAAGGATAGGTGGCAAGCACCACATGTTAAAGGATCTATGACAATATAACTTCTATGTGAATATGAACAAACATAAATCATTACGTTGTCTTCCTTGTCCAATGTCAACAATTTTGGCATATAATATTTTAATGGGGGCTCACAATCACAAAAGATGTCCAAGATAGTGTATTTGCATGTGGATCTTCTCTTCCCTTATTTTTTCATGAATTGCATCATTAACCAATGCTATGTTTGTAAATCTTCAATAAAATTTTCTACTTATACTCTTCCTTATGTGATGCCATTACTTACCATAAGATTAGCATATGATATTTTTCATTTATTTCCTTTCTTTTTATTGAACATGAAAGTAAAGAAAACGCAACTCAAACTAAACTTTATTATATATATCTCGCACACGATTACAAGGATAGATTACTAAGCAAACTCTTAAAAAGGAAGGATCGAACTAAACTTTTATTCATCTAAAGAAAAAGATAACTATGGACCGAACTAGGATAAGTAAAAGAAAAAGATAGTGGAGGTGTGATGTCTACTATGGAACTTTATTCTTGTAGACTCGTGTTGGGCCTCCAAGCACAGAGTTTTGTAGGACAGTAGCAATTTTCCCTCAAGTGTATGACCTAAGGTTTATCAATCCGTGGGAGGTGTAGGATGAAGATGGTCTTGCTCAAGCAACCCTGTAACCAAATAATAAAAGGTCTCTTGTGTCCCCAACACACCGAATACAATGGTAATTTGTATAGGTGCACTAGTTCGGCGAAGGGATGGTGATACAAGTGTAATATGGATAGTAGATATTGGTTATTGTAATAAGAACAATAAAAAACAGCAAGGTAGTAATTGATAAAATGGAGCACAAATGATATTGCAATGAATGAAAATGAGGCCTAGGGTCTGTACTTTCACTAGTGCAATCTCTCAACAATGCTAATATAATTGGATCATATAACCATCCCTCAACGTGCGATGAAGAATCATTCCGAAGTTCCTATCTAGCGGAGAGCATAAAAAGACATCGTTTGTAGGGTACAAAACCACCTCGAAGCTATTCTTTCCGATCGATCTATCCAAGAGTTCATACTAAAATAACACCAAATAATTGCAGATTCATAATACTCATTCCAACACAAATAACCTCAAAGAGTGCCCCAAGATTTCTACCGGAGAAACAAAGACAAAACAGGCATCAACCCCTATGCATAAATTACCCCAATGTCACCTCGGGAATCCGCGAGTTGAGTGCCAAAACATATATCAAGTGAATCAAAATAATACCCCATTGTCACCAGGGTATTCATGTGCAAGACATATATCAATTCCTCTCAAATCCATAAAAGTATTCAATCCGATAAAACAAAATCTCAAAGGGAAAACTCAATTCGTAACAAGATAGGAGAGGGGAAAACACCATATGATCCAACTATATTAACAAAGCCCGCGATACGTCAAGATCGTGACATCTCAAGAACACGAGAGAGAGAGAGAGATTAAACACATAGCTACTGGTACAAACCCGCAGCCCCGAGGGTGGACTACTCCCTCCTCATCATGGTGGCCGCCGGGATGATGAAGATGGCTACCGGTGATGATTTCCCCCACCGGCGGAGTGCCGGAATGGGGTCTAGATTGGTTTCTCATGGCTACAGAGGCTTGCTATGGCGGAACTTCTGATATAGGGATACCCCGAGGGTTTTTGGAATATTTGGAATTTATAGGGTGAAGAGGGGGTGCGGGAAGCCACCGAGGTGGGCACAACCCACCAGGGTACGCCTGGGCCCCCAGGCGCGCCCAGGTGGGTTGTGCCCCCTCAGGGCACCCCTCTGGTACTTCTCTGGCCTATCCTAGGTGTTCTGGTCCATAAAAAATCTCCAAAAAGTTTTGCTGCATTTGGACTCCGTTTGGTATTGATTTTCTGCGGTGTAAAAAACAAGCAAAAAACAGCAACTGGCACTGCGCACTATGTCAATAGGTTAGTCCCAAAAAATGATATAAAGTTGCTATAAAATGATTGTAAAATATCCACGAATGATAATATAACAACATGAATACTTTGTAAATTATAGATACGTTGGAGACGCACTACTGCAGGATGCTGCTAACGCGACACTACGATCAGAGACCCTTTGACGAAACTATGTGCGATGCATTAATCACAAACGGGGATGTAAAAAAACCGTCAAAAAAGGTGCAAAACATTTGCGATGGCAGAGCTATCAAACACGGTTCAGATTTTAGTTGCGTGGGCGATTCAGGGCACACGGTTCACCCGTTCGAACTGTCTGCGATGAGGCAGAACAACAGAAATGGGCAGCCATATCAATGTGTGTGCGATATACGGCATATGGTTCGCTCAGATGAACCATTTGCTATTAGGGAGTGCAACATAAATGGTTAGCCGGATCAAGGTGTGTGTGATATAGGGTAAACAGTTCACTCGAACGAACTGTTTTCGATTAGCGAACGCAACAGAAATGGTTCAACTTGACAAGATGTGTGTGATACGTGGCAAAGAGCTGACTCGGATGAACTATTTGCAATGAGAAATTACAACACGGATGGTTAATACAGTTAGTTCGTGTGCAATTCTGTGTGTACAAAAAACTTTGAAAAATGCAAACTAGTTGCTTACGGTGGCTAGGAGTATCGCACACGATGCGTCTACGAGTACTCGTGTGCGATGATTAGTAAGTTACACATACATTTCCTTATGTTAACACTTGTGTGATAAATAACACGTGGCATCGGATACGGTATTTGGGTTGTGTGTGTGCTCCACTTAGTCTTCCCGCGCTCCAGCGAATGCTTCCCGCGCTCCAGATGGGTGAATTGTAAAATCCACGCATATTCCCTCACTGGTTTCCCGCCACCAGCTAACGACATGCTGCATATAACCCAGGCGGCAACGCACCGCCGCGACACTCTACGAAGATCTAGTCCTCACCCATCTACCATTAGTTATTCCAAGCATCCCAGGCAACGACCAAAGCTTCGACATCGACGCCTACCCGCGTTACATCTTCGGCGAGGAGAACGAGCCGGAGCAGGCACCATGGCCCATCGGCAACGATATCGGTGTCACAGTCCTTGGGAGCACAATTGACATATTGCAGAGGAGGTGTGATGAGCAATTTGCCATCCACACTACAAAAAAAAGACACATCCATGACATTTTGGGCCGAACGAAAAAAAATTCTGTCATACATATGACACTTCTATGACGATAATTGTGACAAAACCCGGTATCATTATAGATGTGGTGGGCTCCTACTTCTATGACAAAAAATCATGACAGAAAATGGGCTTTTCATCCTGGGCGGGCTGGAGACGCAACTGCATGAGATTCTTTGGGCCGTCCATGACGGAAAAAACCGTGGTAGAAGCGAGGGCGAGGAAAATTTAGGGGAGTTCCCAGTTACGGTGGGAGGTCGGGGGCCGAGCGATGCGCGTTTCTCTCGTACACGTACGCGCGTGTGTGCGAGGCGTTGGCTCTAACTGAACCCGAGCGAGGCATTGGGCTCTAACTGAACCCGAGTGATTGCACTGCAGGCTACGCGTTACTGAACCCGAGCGATCGATCGATGGCTGTTAACTGAACCCGATCGAGCGATTCCTTCGCTACTGCTGCTAACTGAAGCCGATTGATGCTGCCTCTGGATGAACAGTGAGCGTTGCTGGGGGGGTTTGGATGAACAGTTCCCGGTGGGGGTGGATGAACAGGACCCCGTGGTGTTGCCTCTGGATGAACAGGACCCCGATCGATGGAGCCGGTCGGGGCTGGATGAACAGGACCCCGTGGAGGGCAGGATGAACAGGACCACCCCGTGGAGGGCAGAATGAACAGTAGACGATGGAGGGCTAGATGAACAGTAGCCCGTGGAGGGGTGGTTGAACAGGAGCCTGTGGAGAGGGCTGGTTGAACAGTAGCTGGTGGAGTAGCGTGTGGTGGAGGCTGGATGAACAGGAGCCCGTGGATGAACAGTCGCAAGTGGAGGCTGGAGGAGGTCGACGGTGGATGAACAGTAGCCCATGGAGGCTGGAGGGGGTCGACGGTGGAGATGAACAGTGTCCCGTGGAGTCCCGTTTTGCGGTACGCCACACCCCTCCCGATGAACAAGACCCCCGTTTCGACCGTAGCGCTCCAACACAAGTCCGTTTCCTCCGTTTTGCGATACGCCACACCCCTCCCGATCAACAGGACCCCCGTTTCGACCGTAGGAGGTCCGTTTCCTCCGTTTTGCGGTACGCCAGACCCCTCCCGATGAACAGGATCCCGTTTCAAACGTGGCCGGTCGAACACAAGGCCGTTTCCTCCGTTCTGCGGTACGCCAGGCCTCGTTTCTATCGGCTGTTCCGTCCAAGCCCTCCCGGTGAACACGATGATGCATTCCATTCCGACCCAGCCGGTTGGCTCCCCATGAACACGACGACAACGTTGTTTCTCCGTTCCAACCCAGCCATGTACACGAGCCCTGGCCGTACGTATGCGCGAGTAGGCGTTCGAGACCCTACCCGTATGTATGTACGTGGCCGTATTTTCTTTCTTGCACACTGGCCGATGTACGTACATGTACATGCTACGTGCGCGCCTCTACTACGACATGTGCGTGCCTCTACATCGACCAGTATGTACGTACACGTTCGCGACCAGAATGACAATGCTACGTACGCTTCGACCAGGTGGGTCCCGACTGTCAGGCACTTCCTTGCCTGCGAAGATGTAGCTGGTGGGTCCCAGCAGTCAGGGGGGGCGAATCGTTTTTTTTTGCCCGGACGCACTTCCTTGCGTGCGAAGATGTAGCTGGTGGGTCCCCGCAGTCAGGGGGAAACGTTTTTTCGCGAAATACGGTGGCCCGTCCGGTGGGTCCCCGCTGTCCGGTGGAGGAATAATTATTTTCCGCGTAATAAGGAGGCACTTCCTTGCTGCGGCTGTGGACCCAGCTGTCAGCCTCTCCATGTACAGTCCATGTCCGATGGAAGCTGTTCCTTGACCATGTTGACGAAGCCGCGCCGAGAGCACCAGGGCGGTGGACGACGGCGAGGCCTAGGAAGGGGATGACGCGGAGCCGGGGAAGACGCGGCAGTGGAAGCCCGCGCGGAGAGGAGTACGAGGGTTCACTGGTTTGGCTGTGGTGTGAGGCTGCCGTCGCCGCAGGGCATGGCCAGCGGTGGGAATAGTAGGGGGCGGTGAATTCTCCGCGGCAGCACAGCCAGCCGCGGGAGGCAGGAGCATGCGGCACGACCGGCGCTGCTTTGGAAGGCTGGAGCAACAAGACCAGAGGTTGAAGAAGCACTACGGCCGGTTGGATGGACATCATACGGTCACTGGAGCTAGAATCGTGCATATTGACTAAGTTGACAAAGCCCTCCGTCCCCGTCAACTTAGTAGGCCCACAAGTCAGCCTGCCACTATACTGGGTCCCAGCTAGCAGGGGGAGTATTCATTTATTTTGTGCGTAATGAGGACGCACTTCCTTGCGTGCGAAGATATAGCTGGTGGGTCCGAGCTGTCAACGGCGGTAACGTTTTTTCGCTAAATACAGAGGCCCTTTCGGTGGGTCCCAGATGTCAGGTGGAGGAATCATTATTTTGCACGTAATAAGGAGGCATTTCCTTGCGTGCGGCCGTGGACCCAGCTGTCAGCCTCTCCACGTATAGTCCACTTCAGATGCATGTCGGTCGTTGACCACGTTGACCAGGCCGCGCCGGGAGCACCAGGGTGGTGGACGACGGCGAGGCCTAGGAAGGGAACGACACGGAGGCAGGGAAGACTCGCCAGTTGTTTCCCACGCGGAGGGGAGTACGACTATACGAGGGTTTACTGGTTCGTCTGCCGTCGCCGGAGAATAACAACAGGTGTGGGTGAGTAGAGGGATGGCTAGGCCAGCGATGGGAGTACGGTGGGGCGGTGAAGCCTGCACGGCAGCACAGCCGGCCGCGGGGAGGAGGGAGCAGGTAGTCCCGCCGGCGCTTGTTTGAGTGGCTGGAGCAGGAAGAGCAGAGATCGAAGAAGCACGACGGCCGTTGGATGGACATCCAACAGTCACTGCTTGTGTGTCAACCTTTGTTTTTAGGAAACCCTCAAATCAGTGGAAAATAGCATACAACCCATCTGCCATTATTTCTAATAATTTACAGCCCATTTTGCTAATTCTGAAGGTTTTTTTTGGAGCCCATATTCTTTTTGTTAGCATTACAGCCCATATTGTGGCCACGGTTAAAAAATTATATGAAATGTTGCATATTTCGGTGCGGTCCGAACTGTTTTTAATCCCGAAATTTCGAGTCACATTCAAACTGATTTTAAAAATAAATGTATATCAATATAAAATCAACAAATTCTCCATGCATAAAAATTAATGTAATTTAAAATCTCGAAATGAAAAAAAGATATTTGAAACTAATTGCCGGTTTGATGTGTTTTAAAAATGTACAGCCCATTTATCATTACTGATGGGCCATTTTCTCGGCCAGCCAAATGAAAGCTCTCCTCGTCTTGAAAGATTTGCAGCCCAACAGGCCTGACAAAGCAACTTACTTGGCAAATCACAAAAAAACTGGGTTGTGGCCATGGACCTAGCTGTCAGCCTCTCCACGTACAGTACTCTTCCGATGGAAGTCGTTCCTTGACCACATTGACCACGCCGCGCGGAGAGCACCACGGCGGTGGACGACGGAGAGGCCTAGGAAGGGGACGACGCGGAGCCGGGGAAGACGCGGCAGTGGAAGCCCGCGCGGAGAGGAGTACGAGGGTTCACTAGTTCGGTTGGGGTGTGAGGCTGCCGTCGCCGCAGGGCCTGGCCAGCGGTGGGAATAGTAGGGGGCGGTGAGGCCTCCGCGGCAGCACAGCCGGCCATGGGAGGCAGGAGCATGCGGCACGAACGGCGCTTCTTTGGGCGGCTGGAGCAAGAATACCAGAGGTTGAAGAAGCACTATGGCCGTTGGATGGACATCGTACGGTCACTGGAGCTAGAATCGTTCATATTGACTAAGTTGACAAAGCCCTTCGTCCCTGTCAACTTAGTAGGCCCACAAGTCAGCCTCCCAGCAAGGTGGGTCCCAGCTAGCCGGGGGAGTATTCATTTTTTTGTGCGTAATAAGGAGGCACTTCCGGTGGGTCCGAGCTGACAGCGGGGGGAACGTTTTTTTCGCGAAATACGGTGGCCCGTCAGGTGGGTCCCAGCAGTTAGGGGGCAAACGTTTTTTTCGCAAAATACGGTGGCCAGTCCAGTGGGTCCCTGCTATCAGTTGGAGGAATCATTATTTTTCGCGTAATAAAGAGGCACTTACTTGCTGCGGCCGTGGACCCAGCCGAGACTCTCCACGTACAGTATACTTCCGATGGAAGTCGTTCCTTGACCACGTTGACCTCGCCGCGTTCCGTTGCATGCATGCGTCCATGGGCGTGGTGCGTCCCCACTGTCAGCCTCTCACGTACAGTCATCTTCCGATGACTCTCGCTTGTTGACCACGTTGACCACACCGTGTCGAGCGCACCCAGACTGGAACGACCCGGAGATGGGGAAGACGGGGCAGTAGAGTCGCAAATGGAGAGGAGTGGGAAACTTCACTGGTTCGGGTGCGCGGCAGCACAGCCGCGGTGCCGCCCACGGGAGACAGGAGCAA
Organism: Triticum aestivum; assembly: GCF_018294505.1. NCBI lineage: Eukaryota > Viridiplantae > Streptophyta > Magnoliopsida > Poales > Poaceae > Triticum > Triticum aestivum. Next base: position 535,792,812 of record NC_057808.1, on the reverse strand, counting down.
GAACAGAGGTTGAAGAAGGAGCACGGCTGTTGGATTAACATCCAACGGTCCAGCTGCTAGAATCATTTGTTGATTAAGTTGACAAAGCCGTGCGTACACGTCCGCTTAGTAGGCCCACAAGTCAGTCACCAAATCTGACGGGTCCAGCTGTCAACGGGATGAATAATTTTTTTCGCAAAACAAGGAGGCACTTCCTTCCGTGCAAAGATACAGCCGGTGGGTCCCAGCTGTCAGGTGGAGAAATAAAATTTTTTCGCAAAACAAGGACGTCCCTCCTGTAGCTGGTTCGAATCCAAACCTAGACTATGACTATATATGGTGCTATGCTACTCTGCAAGTAATGAAACTGACATATCCAACGTTCGCTTCTCCTCTTCTCTACTTACTCTGCCTAGCATCAGAAGCTCTGGCCGCAGCAACCATGTCCGCTGGCTGCTCGTCCACCTGCTCTTCAGCAGGCAACAACCAGATATGCGCCAAGTCGCCACCCGTACCATCGCCTGTGGGTCTCATCACACCCCCACCGGCACACGCACCGCAGCCGATTGCTCATCGCAACCCGCTGCCGTTGGTGTGGTGCCACTACTGCCAATCACGCAGAGTCATCCGTCGCGTCTCAACCACAATCCGCAACCCTAGCCAAGTCTTCTACAAATGCCCGAATCATGGGGTAATAATATATTTAAGTGTTGTTCTGGTGCTTTCTGTTGCTGATTTTTTTTAATAGTTTGGTTGATGATCTTCCAATTTGATTCGTGCAGAAAAGGGAAGATTCGTGTGATTTGTATTTCTAGGAAGTTGCTGATGTGGGGGAATGCAACTACGCTGATTATTTGGTTAGCCGAGGAATCCCAATACCGGCAGGTTGGGGTGTTGGACAAGTAACTGAAGGAACGGCAGAAGAGGAAGATGCAGAGCAGAAGGTTAAAGATGCAGTTCCTCTGATCATGGCCAAGAAACAGCTGTTGAACGGCCTTGACAGCAATGAGGAGATGAAAGAGCTTGTGAAGATAATGGGCAAAATCGATGTGCTCTGTAGGATGATTGTCTCTTTATTTGCAGTGTATGTAGCACTCGTGATGTATTCAGTGGCTATGACATGAGGACTTTGCTGAAACTAGTAATGAATGAAACCTGTGTAGCAGGCTGGGCGTAGTGTTGTGAACATCTATTGATTTCTATTAACGGAAATCAGGGGGTATCCCCTTTTGCTCATATAAATAAATAAATAGTAGAGGCCCTGTCGGGTCAGCTTTGTCCTCATTCGAAGACGTCGAGCAAATTGCTGTCCAACAGCAAACTATGTCATCAAATTCAAGTTTCACAGCCAAACATGAGTACAACTAAACAAGAATGTCATCATGTTTTAGTTGTCATACAATCACCAAACACAAATCAGCATACATAACAAGTGATGTTCTCACAGCAAAATACTAAACAACATGTTCATCAGGTTTCAGTTGTCATAGCAAACACAATTTCACTTAGTAGATAAAAAAACGTCTTCTCATAGGCAAATACGACAAAAGCAATGTAATCATCATCCACAGCAGCAGCGTCAACATCTTCGCCATGTGTATCAGTCTGAATCGTAATTCCCCATGGTGTCATCTTCTTCTTTGTCCTCAACGTCCTCGAACGTTGGCTTCTTCTTGATCAACTCTTGTATGTCCACAGCATGACAGGCAATCTTTTCGCCGGCGTCATTGACGTGATGGTTCTCAAAGATATTAGGAACATCTGTGTTATCTTGTACATCAGGAGCAGTGTAAGCATCATCTTGTTGTGCAACTTCATTAAATGAATTCCTCTGCTCAAACCTTTGCAATACTCTCCAGTCATCGCCACGTGCAAATGTGTCTTCCAAGAAAAATATCTGTGTTGCTTGATTTGCCAAAATAAAAGGCTCGTTCGTCTGGTACGCCGCCTTGACATTGATGGATTTGAAATAATCATCAGCTCTGGGTTTTGCGATCCTGGAAAACAGGTTATACCAACGACAGCACAATAGAACCACACACCGATGATCCTCGAAACTGGAGATATACTGCAACTGAACAATATCTGTTATGTTAGCATACATTTCAGTTGTCTCTTTGTCATACGTATCTGTGCTCATGATGGCACTGTTTTGTGTCTTCCTGCCTTCGTCTCGTGCAAGGGTGTTGTAGTGCACATCTCCAACAACGCAAGGTTCATAATGTCTTACCCGAGTATCAGGACCCATTGCTAGTGAGTAAAGGGCATCATCAATTGCCTGCCCATCCTCCCGCATCTTCTTAACCTATGGTTAGAAAATAGAAAAGCTGATCATCTTATGTACTCAATATATTAAAAAACTGACAGTGCACTTCAAAAGCTTACATGGTTCTTGAACCATTTCGCAAATCCTGCCATAACCAGTTTGTCAATGTTTCTTGGATTTTGCGGTAGTAACTCCTCTTTGTAGATGCTGCACAACATAGTGATCACGTCAAACATCTAAATATATAAGAATGTGCTGCAAGTCTAGCAGATTACGATGTATAAGCTGCAGTACTGCACTTACTTGATATAAGCTAGTATCTCAGGACAGTTATTCAACACATACGAAACCATTTTGTCCAAATCTTTAGGTTTGTCCTCTTGTCGACTCTTCCCTGTAACTCGAACAGAATAATCGAAAACATTGAGCCCGGGATTGTCTTCACCCACCTCTTTGCTAAGTTGATCAGCTGTTTCAATGTATTTTGAGCAGAATGTCAATGCTTCTGTAGCAATGTAGGCCTCTACAATGGAACCCTCGGGTCTAGCTCTGTTCCTAACATAGCCCTTGAAAGTGCCTAGCCGCCTTTCAATAGGGTACATCCATCCATACTGTACTGGTCCTCTAAGTAGTGCCTCATCAGGTAGATGAACAGCCAAATGCACCATCACATCAAAGAAGGCTGGAGGATATATCTTCTCAAGGTCGCATAGGATAGTTGGTATCTTATCTCTAAGACGCTCCAAAGCATCTATCCTGATATTCCTATTGCAGAGTTCCCTGAAGAATTGTCCCAACTCTGCAACTGCTCTGTATAAGTCAGAGCGGCCCAATCCTCTAAGGATAACAGGTAAAACCCTTTGAAGTAGGACGTGGCAGTCATGAGTTTTCAACCCTTGTACCTTGTTTCCATCTGCACTGGCTCTCCTTTCAGGGTTGGAAGCAAATCCATGCGGGAATCTCACACGTGACAGGACCTCGCAGAATTCTTTTCTTTTTACCTTGTCCAAGACGTACACAGCTGGTGCCATATCCCGTGGTTTACCTTCATCTTGCACCTGCAAATCCTTTCTGATACCCAGGTGTGACAAATCAATCCTAAATTTTAACGTATCTTTTGTCTTGCCTTCAATATTAAGAAGTGTGCCGATAATGATGTCACATATATTTTTCTCGATGTGCATCACATCAAGATTATGCCGCAGATCCAAATCTTTCCAATACTCCAAGTCCCACAAAGTGGACCTGCGGGTAAACAATAATCTCTCTTCTACCCTGCCACGCTTCCTTTTCCCGCTACCATTACCAGGATGGTTTCCTGGTGTAATATGCCTGACCTTCCCTAATTCCACTTGCAACTCATCGGCGGTGAGCCTCTTTGGCGCATCATGGTATTCATGCTTTGCATTGAACACATGTCTTCGGTATTTTCTAGGATGCGGCTTGTCCTTGGCAAGGAAACGGCGGTGTCTAATGTAACAGATCTTGCTAAGTATTGCGTATGACAGCGGATTCCTGTCACAGCGAACACATGCATTGTAACCATGTGTCGTTCTCCCTGACATAGTGCCCAAAGCTAGATAATCATGGATGCACCAAATTATAACAGCACGCAGAAAGAAATCAGCTGGTGGGCTGCTATATAGGTCTCGAGTGAGAACACCCTTCCATAGCTGTTGAACTTCCTCCACAAGAGGCTCCATGAACAAATCAAAATCCTTTCCAGGACTTTTTGGACCTGGGATGAGCAAGGCCATCATGTAGTTTGATTCTTTGGTGCAGACATTTGGAGGCATGTTGTAAGGGATAACAAGCACTGGCCACATGCTATATGTGGCGCTCTGGTGGCCAAATGGGTTAAATCCATCTGAAGCTAAGTCAAGTCTAATGTGTCTCAGGTCAGCAGCAAACTCTTTGTGTTTATCATTGAAGCTTTTCCACTCACTACCATGAGATGGATGGCTCATTACATTATGATCTTTGTACTCCTGGTTCCTAGAATGCCACAGTACATCCTCTCTTGTTTCAGCATCATGAAACAACCTCTGCAATCTTGGTATAATTGGAAAATGTCTCAGAACATTATGAGGAATCCTCTTCACAGCATCGCCATCTTTCCATCTTGATGATTTGCATTTCGGGCATTCACTTAAGTTGGCATAATCCTTCCGGAACAGAACACAATTATTCTTACAAACATGGATCATATCATATCCAATTCCAACTGCACGAAGGAAATTCTTCATTTTACTGTAGGTGTGTGGCAGCTCAGACGCATCTGGGAAAGATTTGCGGAAAGCAGCCAACATCGCATCGAATGATTTGTTGGTCATCCGCTCAGATGTCTTCACCTGAAGAAAGGTGACCATAGCTGAGAATACTGACAGCTTATTTCCTGGGGTGACAGCAACGTTGCATTGTTCCAACATGCGGGCCCACCGTTTTTCTTCTGCAGGTGAAAGTTCACGGAATGCACGAGCATTTCGTAGCATTGTTTCAATGTTGGTCAAACTCACTGGCTCCGCCACCACCACCTCCTCCTCCTCTTCCACCTGAGCATCAGGCAGATCAAGATGGTGATCTGCTGCTTCCACGTAGTCAATAACATTGACGTTCACAGCTTCACCATGATGAACCCACCTAGTATATGTGACCGACATCCCATACAAGTGTAGATGATTTTGCACAGTTGACTGGGGTCTTGTAACTGAATTCATACAACTGCTACACGGGCAGAGCACATCTGATTTCGGACCACCGTACTCAGCTCTGATAAAGTTCATGAAGTTTTCAACCCCCTCGACATATGCAGCGGAGAATCTTCGAGCAGAAGTTATCCAAGTCCTGTCCATCTGTTAGACATACAAATTAGTTCTTCTACTAGATATTACAGGAAAAACATATATGCTTTTTTATGAAGTCCAGAAAAAAATACCTAGGTCGATGTCTAAAGCTATGGCAAGATATTTGGACGAGCAGATCTAAGTAACGAAATATATGTAAAGCTAATTCAGCAAACAGATTTGAGTGCCAAATTATGGCAGGCTGTTTCAGCAGTCAATGAGGCCGAGCACACAGCCATCGAACTATCGAAGGCCATCGCAGCAACAAAGATCGAGTATAAAACGGTGTAGAGCTATTTCACCTAACAGATTGGCTACTAGACCATGGCAATCTACGTCACAATAAATATATGGCAGGATATTTTAGCAACTAATCGGCCTTGGCATGCCATCTCAGCTAAGCAGATTGAGTGCAGAACAGGGCAAGGAAGCTTCTTAAGCAGAGCATATTGACAGTAAACTACTTCGGCAAACAGTGAGATTAACAGCGTCTATCAGCTAACATTCAGCGCTACACCGACATGAACGGGGCCTCAGTCTAGAATGCGCGTACCGTGGGAGAAGCTGACCGCCGTGCGTCTCCACACGAACGTCGCCAGCGGTGGCGGCGCTGACCGCCGTGCGCCTCCACAAGAACGTAGCCAGAGGTGGCGGCGCGGCTAGAGGACGGCAGTCTACGAGAGCGTACTGTGGGAGCGAGAGGATCGCCGAACCGCGGCGCCGACGTATCGGCGCGGCGGGGAGGGCGGCTTTGGCGGAGCGAATGGAGTGGAGGGGGACAGGGGGGAGGGGGGTTTGGGGAATATTATTGGCTAGTTGGCCGAAGGGCGGTTGAATCGGATTTGGGGGGAATTTTTGGGTGTGGGGGGGGGAGGATTTTCGCGCGGTGGGCGGGGGGAGTTTGGCGCATGGTCGGTTTCTCCAAGTGCAGTCCCACGTGTCAGTGAAGAGGCAAGCCGAAGCGCGTTCCGTTTGCGTGAGCCGTGTGCAGGACCGAACGTGTGTGGGGTGCAATGCGACCGCGACAGGAGTGCTGTGAGTGTACCGCCTTTTTTCCTTTTAAACTAGGTGCTTCGCCCCCTCAAAAAAAATTTGTTGCTTCGCGCGATCCATCGATACTACTACTAGTAATCCGGTAATCCCGACTAAAACGGCGCGGCCGGGTCTTTTCCCGCGCGATATGCTGGGAGGTTGGCTTAGTTGGGTTTTTTAGGACGAGTAATGCTACACCTACGTAATCCCAGTTACGTAATTAACGTAATGTGAAACGTGTGAGCTGTTGATTGTAGATTGGGGGGAGGGAGGGGCCCACCACCATGAAAATCAGGGGAGGAGAGAGAGAGGCAATTTACGTTAACCCTTTCGTAGGTTCCCGTAGATGTAGAAAGATGTGAAATGCGTGAATGTGTAGTGGACGTACTATTGGAGTGCCTAAGATAATTTGTGTATGTATAGACCCTATGTGTTTATTTTACTTCGCATGTTAGATTTGTCTCGGTTCAATAAAAAGCAGAGTTGGTGATGATGGTGTGCCTGTCATCCTGCAATATAGGCCGTCCGATCTATATCTAACGGATAGGAAGGAAACTATGACAATTTACCCGCACTCCTCTCCACATTTGCAGATAAGGCTTTCCCTCGTTCATCCTTTTCTCCCACAAGATCTTGATCTTCCGTGCAACGCACGGGCATCTTGCTAGTACTCCTACAATATGTATATTATTGTGAAAGTTCATATACACCGGCCGAGATTAATGCAAACACGGCAGATTTTCATTACATTTCGAACTTTTATAGGACAGAAAAATAAAAGAAACCCGACCCTAAACCTATTCTACGGCGGCGACCGACGTCCTCCATCTGCGATCTCTATGTACGGGGGCGGGGTTCAAGACCCGTGAAGTGAAGGTGCGGTCTCCGGCGAGGAAGAGTAGAACACGGGATACGGACCGGCCAGTTGGCACACCATGCCCTGCCGCCTCCCATGCCCTACTCATCCTCGGAGGAGTCCCCGACCTCGGCGGTGCCGGACGTTGGACGGCGGCAAGTAGGACGCGTGGCTGACGGTGCTCCCGTCGTCGGCCGCCAGCGTGGCCACCGCTTGTGCGGTCGCGTCCGCGTCCGGCTACGCCGCTATTGCGTCGCGAGAGGCGACTTGAGCGAGGGCGGCGACCTCGAGCTTCATCCCCGAAGACAAGCTCTCCCGCAGAGCGTTCGCACTTGCGGTCATGGCGGATGTGGTGCCAGGTAGGAGGACGATGCGCTATGGTGTGGAGGTTAGCTGGGCGTTGCCGCTTTAAGTAGCGCATTCCGGTGAGGCCAAGCGTCCGGGTGCGTCATTAAGTCGCCGGAGTTGGTTCCTCGGGCACCGAGCCTCTTAACGACGACATACGAACGGACGGCATGAATGCGGGCAGCTGGCGCCGGCTGGGAACGCACCGCGCGACGGCGCGAGGGACGAGGGTTTTGGTGTGCCAGGGTAGTCAGCTGCGGTCGTGGCAACGTTGGAGATGCCCTTTGCTCACATGCGATCCCCGCATGTCATTGAAAAAGCAAGACGACCCGGCATGGTCTCAGGTCCAGAGGATGCAGTTGGCCGCGCTACACCACTCCGCGGACGCGTCGCGGCGCCCCGTGCATCCTCGACGAGCCGGGTGTTGGGGTGTGTTTGGATTGTGGCCAAAGTGCACCTTACCAAAATTTTGGTCATGACCCAAAGATTGGTCTTTGTTTGGATGGTTGCCATTTTTTTGGCATGCCAATGAACTCTAGCCAACTCTAGTTCATTTTTCTTGCCAATGTCGGCCAAATCATGGGCAACCAATACCTCAACCAAAATTTTGGTCATGACCCAAAGATTGGTCTTTGTTTGGATGGTTGCCATTTCTTTGGCATGCCAATGAACTCTAGCCAACTCTAGTTCATTTTTCTTGCCAATGTCGGCCAAATCATGGGCAACCAATACCTCAACCAAAATTTTGGCTACCCAATGCTTTGATGGGGCAACCTTGGGCACAAACCAAACATACCGTTGGTCGTGCCACAGCACTAACGCCACCCTCGGCACACTGAAACCGACCGTGTCTAGCGACGATATGAGCGTGTCGCTCACCGCGGTCGCCGTGTCCAGAGGCGGTGCTGGAGCTGCGCCCCGTTGTTGGCCCCAACGACCCACATGAACGGTTGTCGGTGGCGAGGAGGTCGTGGGCCAGCTCCTCCATTGGACTAGTCTGCGCTACGTCGTCCCGACGGGTGTGCCCCACATGTCGGTTTCCCTGTTTTCCCGGCCATATTCGAGCGTCAGTGCTCCGCGTTGCGCATTAGGCCTTTCACTATGTAGGCCAAGCGAGACAACTTATTGTTTATTTGAGCCGTTCAAGTATAATCATGTGGCGTTTGCTTATTTCTCATTCCTCTCCAACCCTCTTCTCCATCGATCATGTCGCCCTCCAGTCGAGTCCATCCTCCCGCATGCCTCATTTGAACATTCCGCCGAGTATCATTCGCATGTACCCACCCTAGTCCTCTTTCAATAGATCTCCGGACCCCGAGATGAAATCGAGAGGGAACGAGTGGGGGCACGTGATACCTAAGGCGGATTCAAAATTTTGAACCGGTGATCATAGCATCCGCAAATCATATATAAAGGGTATTCAATGTTCGTTTCGTTTTTGAACGTACAATATACTCCCTCCTATCCTTTCTAGTTTACATATAAGTTTTATGTGTAGTCAAAGTATCTCTACTTTGATCAAAAAGGTATCAACATTCAACAACGCCCAATCAATATTGTTAGATTCGTACGTACTCCTAGATTTGTACTCGAGATGGTTTCCAATTTGACTATTGACAAGATTAATAGTACATGAGATGTATAATGTGAAAATTATATCATTGGAAACTCCTTTCACATACGAATTTGACCGTATGCTTTGTGTAAGTTGCATGTCATATATTATTACTCTAACATTTGGTCAAAGTTAGCCTCGAAAAACGCATTAGACCCTGTATGCTTTGTGTAAGTTGCATGTCATATATTATTACTCTAACATTTGTGTAAGTTGCATGTCATATATTATTACTCTAACATTTGGTCAAAGTAGTATAGTGGAAGTGGATCCTCTGACGTAGGTATCCCTGCCTTACCCTCCCTTTCGGTCACTTACTGGCGGACCCCATGCTTGCTAGGCCCCGCATGTCAGTTACTCAATGGGTTCGGCCACGTCAGGGGATCCTCATCCGTAGTATACTCCCTCTGTTTTTATTTACTCCGCATAAAACGGAGGGAGTGGTGGTATAATAAATGACGCGGGCGGGGGAGGGGGAGGGACGTCGGTTTGCTCTCAACTGCGGTCCCACAAGCGAGCGAAAACGCAAGACGAAGCGCGTTCCATTCGGTGAGCGACGTGGAGGGTCCAGCGTGCCGGGCTGCAACGCGAACGCGACAAGAGCGATGTACAGTCAAAACCGATTGACCGGTCGTCACCGGAACCACTATTCACACCAGAACCTTCGCTGCTCGGCCTACGCCAGCCACTGCCCTAAAACCACACCAAATCTCCAGCCCATTCCCCCACCTTTCGATCCCCTAGCCCGCATCAAGCGTCCCCTAGTTCGCCGGAAAGCCATGGTGCGCCGCAAGATCACTTACTACAAGATGCTGACGCCGGAGCGCCGCGCAGAAATCGCGGCGGCGGTCGGCGCCACAGACCTCCGTTCCCAAGCTCGCTTTGCGGCGGGCCAATCCCCGAGTTCTCTGGAGCCAAGCTACGAGGAGGAGGAAGCCGATCCAATGTTCATGGCGGAGGTCGCGGCGCAGAAGGCCCCCGATGGGTATGAGACGATGGACGTCGACTTCGTGCCGGCGTCCGAGTCCCCCATGGTGCAGGCGGACCAGCGGTTCAACATGGCGATACTAAAGGAGGACCGGGAGGCAGAGGCTCAACTCGACGCGGAGCGCGCGCATGCCGCTGCCATCGAGGCTCTCCTGCAGGCGGAACCGGATGTCGTGGATGTGAACCGGGCGGCGGAGGCTCAACTTGAGGCGGAGCGCGCGGATGCCGCTGCCATCGAGGCCCTCCTGCAGGCGGAACCGGACGTCCTGGACTTGAACCGGGCGGCAGAGGCTCGACTCGACGCAGAGCGCGCGGATGCCGCTCTCATCGACGCCCTCCTGCAGGCGGAACCGGACGTCCTGGACTTGAACCGGGCGGCGGAGGCTCGACTCGACGCGGAGCGCGCGGATGCCGCTGCCATCGAGGCCCTCCTGCAGGCGGAACCGGACGTCCTCGACTTGAACCGGGCTGTGCTCTCGTCCGTGCAGAGCGCCCGCACGCTCCGCTTGAACGAGTAGCTGGAGGCCGAGGACAACCACGGTGCGGAGACACACGTCGGCAGCGACGGCTGGTTCGCGCCGGCAGCCAAAGACGACGAGGCCGTCTCTTTCCGCGAGCAGTGATAGTTTTTCTTTATGTTGTTGTTTTTATGGATCTTTTGCTGTGTAAAAACATATATTTGTTATGCAAGTCGCCTGACTTGGGTCAGTCTACCATTTCAGGCGGTTGGATGAATATCCTACGTCTCCTAACCCTTCTTTCCTTCTTCCTCACCTCTTCTTCTTCCCCAACAGACCACCGCACGGGCCGTACGGATACTCCCCAACATGCGGTTGGATAAACATACTCTATGAACGAAAATTATGTGTCAGCGATAGGATGGCTGAGTTTGGTTTGTTCACATGCGACAGCACGTGTCAGTGAGGGTGCGTTCCCTTGGTTGGGTTTGCGGCGTGCAGGAGCGACTGTGTGAGGGTGCGGTGCGACCGCGGCGTGCAGGAGCGACCGTGTGAGGGTGCGGTGCGACCGCGACAGCCGTGCGCAAGTGTACCTCCTTCTCATTTTGAAAACTTTAGGCAAGCTTGGCAAAAATGTGTGGCGAAGTTTGGCAATGCAAGGCCTAGACCCAAACAGGATAAGTACGTACGTACTAGGAGTACTAGTGTTAAAAAAGAAAGGCGGGGTTTTCCTTCGCGGGATTTAATCGATACAAATCCTCGTTTCACGTGTCAATTAATGCGTATTTTTTCTCCAAAGACCAAAGAGCTAACCATCTCACTCCTCATCGCTTGATTAATGCAGCGCCATGCAAACCAACCTTCTCACTTCCGCATGCATGCAGGGGATATTAATGTCCTTGGTTGCTAACCCCATCAATTTTGCCTCGATTAGTGTTAGTGGCCCTTTGCAAATTGTAATTTTGATATACTGGCCTTGTGTACAAAAAAATGGAGGTAGTAACTATATTTGACTTCCTTCCCCATTGCGGTGACGTCGACGATATCTTTTTTTGGTGGTTTGGCGAAGTGCGTTCGACGGAGAACACCATTGAGGGAGACCACGGTAAGTCGTTCGCAAGTGCCGCCTGCAAGCCGAGACAACCGCCTTATTTGCATCCAGGAAGTCCTTTACTAGTACTACTAGGAGTACTAGTGCGGTGAGATGGTTTCTCGAAGAAGACGATGGAGAAGCGGAGTCAGCGAAGAGTGAAATGATGGTTGCTTCGTCCGTGCTTTTGTGATTTGACGCCTCACTGCTTTGTGATTTGTGATAGAAGGGACAGGGGAGTAGACTCTGTGCTCTATACTGTACTACATGCGTCCAAGCATGGGAGAAAGAGGAGAGACGTTGCATTTTTCTATTCCTTCAATCAATCAATCAGGGAGCTTCGGTTCCATCTTTTTGGCTTTGGCAACACCGTCCACAATGGTTCCCACGATGCCAAAAGCTATTTTCACATTTGGCTACACATTGTGGATGCCCTTAACCGTACCACTTGGTTTTGCTCCTGTGTGCTATCTATACAAATCTCAATTATATTGATCTAAAAAATTATAGAATCAAGATTAGTAAAAAGGAGGTGATTTTGCCGCGCGGATGGCGGGGGAGGTTTCTTATTTGAGCAATGCTACATCCACGTAATGGTTTACGTAAAGTTACGAACTGATGTGATGTGGGACTATTTGATTGGATTAAAGGAGAGGATTAGGCCCACCCCACCTGAAAATCAGGGGGGCATATATAGATTAGATGGAAAGTATACGTAGCAGCTACGTAGCCCTTTGTAAGTCTAGGATTAGGCTTCTTATTTTCGGAGGACGTTGTCCTGGCGGTTTGCTAACATGCGGTCCCACGTGTCAGTGCTTTACCAAGCCGATCCGCGTCCCACATGAGGCAGAACAACGGCAGAAGCAACACGTGGTTAAGTTGAAGAAGATGAGGGAGAAGCGGATTCAGCAACGAGTGAAATGATGGTTGCTTCGTCCCTCCAACTTAACTGCGGGAAAGGTGCAGCTTGTGATTTGACGCCTCATTGCTCATTACTACGCCGGCGCCATGACTGGGGTGCTTCACCCCGGCTGCTCTGCACTGTATTCCGGTATGGCACGTGGACCCGGTAGCTTGATGTCCCACATGTCGGCGAAAGGGACTAGAAGATTTATGAAAGCGAGCGCTCCACTCTTACGACGGAGGAGTAGACGACACGACGGCCCAGTGAACTGTCACTTGTAGTACTGTATAGTACTATAGTTTTGCTGTTTCGCACGATCCATCGATACAAACCCGATTAAACAGGAAAGGGCGGGATTTTTCCCGCGCGGTAGATGATACTGGCCATACATTTCAAAGGCAATTTTAATGTATGCAAACTGAATAATTATAAGTAACAATATGATATCTAGTAAAACTAAAAACACATATGATTTATTGTGTTAGAGTGTAGTAGTAGTGCTGTATTGCATAGTTGTTAGATGTAACATGCGAGAACGTGTAGAGATGTAGTTTTGGAGGGCCTACAGAGAGAAAAGCGTAATACGGTCACCGAACTTCAGAATAAGCTGATTACGGTCACTATATACGTTTTGCGGTGATTATACGGTCACTTGCTCACAGTTCAGCATCGGATTGCACTCTGTTGACCGGCCAAATAGTCTGCGTGGCGCCATGTTGACTAGTTAAATTGACCACGTTCCTTGTGGGTCCCACCTGTCAGTTCGCATAGGCAAAAGGTCAGATAAACACAAATTTACGCAGGCGCGACAAGGCTCCAACCCGTGCGCGGGAATCACCTGGTTGTGTATGTGTCTGTCAGGGCCTGATGTGTGCGCATGCACGTGTAGGTTGAGCACTTGAGCGTGAGAGTGTGTGTTGGTCGTGTGGTGTACTGGTGTGTGCATGCATGCGTGCGTGTGTGCGTGTGAGTGTTGCGTGCGTGCGTGGCTGCGTGTGTACGTGTGAGTGTTGCGTGCGTGCGTGGGTGCATGTGTTTGTGTGAGTGTTGCGTGGATGCAGTTCGTGTGCATGCGTGCGTGTGTGTATAATCACCACACCAGCTCCTGTGTGTTAAAACAGACGGCTCAGCATACCAATACAAGGCCACCTTGTCCGCTGTGCCCGCGGTCATGACTTCGAACCACCGTCCAAATATTTTTTTGTCGTTTGTTTTCATTCTTACTAGCAAGATGCCCGTGCGTTGCACGTAACATCAAGATGCATTTGTATGACTTGTTTATCTTGTGAGAGAAAAGGATGAACGAGGGAAGGCCTTATTTGCAAATGTGGAGAGGTGTGTGGGTACCTTTTTGCAAAATTGCCATAGTTTCTTTCCTATCCGTCAGATATAAATCGGACGGCCTATATTGCAGGATGGCAGGCACACCATCATCACCAACTCTGTTTTTTATAAGAGTGTATTTTATGTATTTTATAAGAGTGTAGATGTAGAGTAGATACAAGTCGACAGGTGGGCACGATGGTAGTGAGATAATGTGATGCAACACTAGAGGTGCCACGTGGAGCGTTTAACTGGTCAACTAGTCATGTCATGAGCAAATACAGAGTTGTACGGTGAGCCCGTGACTGTATAATAACCACTAAACGTAAATGGTGACCGTAATGAGTGGATTCTGAAGTCCAATGTATGTATCGTGCTTTCGCTTCAAATACAATGATCGTCATTGCATATATCGCGAGAGAAAGATGAAACATGCGTGAATTTTCTGGGGGCTTACTTTTAGAGGACCTGGAGATAGTTTTGTGTGCATACGTGAAAGGGGCGTACAGGGGGGTATGCGATGGAGAGAGAGATGCTCTTCGTTTCTCTTTATTATGACTAACTTTGTATATAGTATAAAAATATACAAATTCACAGTGCGGAATAAATATCATTGTGGGCACCATGCAATGCAAATTAGCGTTCGTACTCCTCCATATAACTTTGTAATGTTGTATATATGTAGAAACTCTAAAATAATTTTTTGGCCACACTTTATTCAAAAGGAATGTTGTATGCGAAATAAACGTGAAGAGAGGGCTTTTTAGATCAATGGGGTACGTGATGTAACATGTGTGAATGTGTAGTTGATGCATTTGGCGGGGCCTAGAGAGGTATGTGTGTGTATTACGTATTCGAGAGAGGCATGGATAGAGGGGCCGACGGGGGGGGCGTGGGAGAGATAGCACGAGAAATGAGAGTGGTCTAGAGAGAGAGACGAATATGACGTCACGACAAGAGATTCCATTCCCTTGAGTGTGTATATGCAAGGGGGGAGGGAATAGAGGCACCAGGAGAAATTTTCTGTGTGTGTGGTGTTTGTGTTGGTATGTGTGGGTGTGAGAAGATAATGAGACGTGGGGGCAGAGGGTGTGTCACTGCGTGAGGTCCGGTGGGTCGAGGTGAGGCCCTTTGTTCGGTTCCGACCTGCGCCACATTGGTCGGGCCGTGACGCATTTAGGAAGTCCCATGGATGACTAGTCGTACAAGACAAAGATAGCAGAATTGTGAAGGACTCTATGTCCACTGACAAAGCCGGCTAGGATTTGTAACCCTAGGTTCTCGGACTAAGGTAACCCCTTTATCTCTGATATTACTATTCATCCAACCTAACTTTAAGGGGCATCCTACAGAATGCTCTCCTAGAATCATACTCGTCGATTAGGAAGAGAGGTGTGAGACAATGCATGAGAGACAGGCATAAAGATAATGTGCGTACATGAGACACGTAGGCAGGTCCATGTATATAGAAAGGGTCGATGAGGATTGTGCGTGTGTATGAGAGGAAGAGTGCTTGTGATAAAGGTTAGTGAAACAGTTGTAAATGGTTACGAGGGGGAGGGAGGGTTATATCTAGAGCATGTGTGCGAGAAGGACACCTCGGGAGAGAGTGTGTGAGCATGTGTGAGAGGCCACCGATGGAGAGTGAAACTACACGTAAAAGACTGCTCTACACATTGATTAAAGATATAAATTGTATCCAAATATTAGGATGGGATCATGATATTTGCAATTCGCGTAAGGAGCGGTCATTGATCCATCAGACATCTAGATTCTATCGAATTTGAGCGTGTCTATGTTATTATTCGACACAATTGATCCACATAGTTAGTATTTTGAACTCCAGACAATGCATCGCTTTAGCAATCGAATATAAACGTGAGTATAGTTCATGTTGTGTGTGTAAAGCACATTATACATACGAACGTTACACAATGGACATTATAAATAGCTACCTATGAACTAGCATACATTTGAATTCAACTTAAGGTGGTTTAAAAAAATCGAATTCAACATGAAGTCCATTCAATTATTTGAATTTGATATCATGGCATTTGTAAACCATACCTAAATTATGGGGCACCAATCTTTGCTATGATTTTGTACATAATAGCATATGTAGTTGTGTACAAAATAGATTCAAATTTAGCTCCTCCATTCCAAAATAATCGTAGTTATAGGATTTTCAAGTGTCAAAATTTCAAAAAGAAGCGGATAATTTAATGTGGTTTTCAAACATACAAGGTCAAATATAACGTTGTCTATTTAGGTCAATCCTCATAGTTCAAGAGTACTCTAAACGTGAATGCTTGTGTTTCAAAATTTCGAACGAAGCGCCAAAAGAGCCTCTACTCGCCCGACACCGCGTGAGACCAATGTTTGGTAGCACAAGGAAATTACTTTTCTAATAACTCCGACCCGTGAAACCTACCGGCCCGACGTCCAAAGGTCTAAACCGGGGTAGGTTTTTAGCTTCATCTAGACGCCACGCAACCGCATCCGAAAAACATTCATACACAATGGCCGCCTAAGCACACATGCGCGCGGCCGAAATCGCTCCCGCCCACTATTTGGGACACCTGGATTACCATCCTACCCCCGACCCGCAGTAGGTCCGAAATTTAAGAGGGGGGCAAAGTTTGTACTTTCCCCAAATTTCAAACAGCGCGTCCCATCTTCTGTTCAAAAAAGCCAAAAACAAGCGCGTCCCAGACCGAAACATGGTTCCCCCCACCCGTCCGATTCCCCATTCGTACTCCGTGGGCGCCAAAACTACCTCTCCACCAGCCGCGAAACCCCGGCGTCCTCCGTCCGCCACCCCATCCCACCCATCAACCGCCGCCCTCCTCCATCACGCCGGAGCCGATACCCCGACGTCGTCGTCCACCGCAACCTCAACCGCAACGCCCTCCACGGCTAGTAGTTGAAGCCGAGGCCGAGCCGTCCGTACCCGAGCCAGTTCAACCACGCCGTCCTGCGCCTCACCGCTGCCGCTCCAACTTCGCCACCCTCCACCGCACCGGAGCTGTTCCTGCTACGCCGTCCTTCGCCGCCTCGGATCTGCTTCCCCTCCGCCGACATACGGCCACGGCAACACAGTCAACAATTTGGCCATGGGTTCGTCCAAGCCTGCACCCTCCAGAACATCGGTTTCCCCGGTAAAAAGAAGAAGATCGGCGCGACATGTGGAGGTGACCACACCGGCAACCGAAAAAGGTACTCCTCTTCCCTTATTCGTGCAAATCTTACGTCTCTGCTTGCACGGTATTCATCCCACATAAGACACTAGTTGACCGCTTCTTCTTGATACTAGATGTTCCTAGTAACTCGCGATGCACAAGGTTTCTCCTCATATACTATTTCACCTTAGCTAGAGGTCCGTCGCCCCCTGAATTTCAATTTCTGGCCAGTTGATTCCCAATTAACGAAAGCATTCCCCGGCGTAACAGGCGCTAGTACGCCTATTACGCCGGGGAAGCAGCGCCTTGGTGTTTATCTTAGGGGCGTGTGCGGCCTAGAGCTACTGGCGCCCGATCTGGAGGTCGCCGGGATTAAAGGGATGGCCTGGGGGCGCTGCCAAGCACGGCGGTGGTGTGAGGTCAGATGGGAGGGCGGGGCGGCGGAGGCAGGGGTCTGGGCCGGTGGTCGCTGGCGGTTCGAGAAAGATCGTCAACAGTGACTGGCGGGAGGTAGACGAAGGCCATCTGCCCGTTCCTTATAGATCGGACGGTTCATTAAAAAAATCGACTGACCTATTTATTTTCAGTCGACTGTTATCTTAGATATGACCACATGTGGTGGTGTGCTGGAGGAGTACCTGCATTTCCTGTGCTCATATATTACAAAATCATACGGATTAGAATCTAATTTTGTTTGCCTTGCAATGTTGTAGAGCTATCATATGTCTCCTGTCATTTATTTTTCAGCCACCTGCTATCTGCTACTTTTACAGTGCACTAGTTCTGCACACACTTCACCCTTACTCTCACTATTGTGTTTTTATGCAAGGGTATTTCAGACTCTGCTGCCATGAGAGAAGCCAAAAAGAAAAGAGAGAAGTCGCTCCAGATTTGTGTGCGGTTAGGCAAGACACATTACAGCGCTATAAAGGGTGCAGTGTCAGCAGATGGAGACGGTAAACATAGCTCTGGAGTTGATGACCTCGCTCGCAATGAACCACCATCCCAGGTGCTTGCTTTAACTTCGCGGTGTCATATGTGGTTGCATGTTCCATATGGTGTCTAGCTTGTATTCGAAAGGCCGAAGTCGGTAAGATAAGGAAAGATATTTTTTTTACATGAACCACCATCCCGTGAGCACCAGAAGACAAATAGCTAGTCAGGGCACTGGCCGAGCCAGTGACAAGAACAGCAAAGATAGGCATCACCTGGAAGCCAACTAAAAAGTTTGTGATGGTGGCGAAGCAGCCCGCCTCCCACCAGGCTCTCAGGTCCTAGATGATCATGCTCACCACTCCAGCCGGATATCTAGCTTGTATTGCTTCCAATTTGGTTAAATTGCATCTGCTTAGCTTACACATTATACCTTTGAATATGACATGCCTTTCTGTTTTTGGTACATACTAGTACATCTGTGTATTAACCATGTTCTTACATCAAACTAATGTTCTTGTGTATCCCTCATCAATCACTTATGACGAGGCAGGCAGGCAAGGGGACTACTCCTCATTTAAAGAATGCAGCGTCAGCCTCCCGACATGATTCTCAAGAAACAGAAATGCTAGATAGTGAACGTAGCTCTGTAGTTGATTACAGCATTTCCCCTACACTAGCATCGCAGGTGCTTGCTCTAACTTGGCAGCGTGATATGTGGTTGCATGTTGCATATGGTGTCTAGATTGTAGTTCTTCCAATCTGGTTAAACTGCATGTGCTAGTCTGCTTAGCTTATACATTATACCTTTTAATGTGACATGCCTTCCTGTATTTAGTACATAGTACATCTGTCTATTAAGCATGTCCTTACATAAAACTATTGTTTTTTTGATATCCCGCATCAATCAACATGACGAGACACCTTTAGTATATGCAGTGCGATATTAGTTGCATCTTTCATATGATTTATAGCATGCGCTGCTTCTAATTTGTTGAAATTCCATTTATGATGGGACGCTTTTAACTTGGCAGAGTCATATTGGTTGCATCTTTCATCTGGTGTCCAGCTTGCATTGCTTCTTATTAGCTGGAATGGTTTCTGCTTAGTTTACACAAACAGTTGTGAACATGCCATGCTGTCCTGTTTTTCGTACATATTCCATCCTGGTATCATGTGTTTGCCTTACATCAAAGTAGTGATTGTCAGTATCATGCATGAATGAGTTCTGAAGAGAGAATTTTATTGCTTTTTCTTGTCGATTTTACTTGACAATTCAAAATCAATAAAGCGGAAGGAAGTTAGCAAGGCAGCGGATAAAGGTGCTCCTTCCGAACGGAGGGCCTCTACAGTTTCTACTCCTCCACACCCCCAAGATGATTTCCAAGACAACACATGCATAGAAACTCAACAAAGCTGTGTTTATGATGAGCACGTCTCCCCTAGTGTAGCATCACTGGTGCTCCGTCTAACTTGGCACTGTTATATGTGGTTGCATGTTATGTGTGATGTCTAGCTTGTATTGCTTCTAATTTTGTTGAATTCCATCTGCTTACTTTACACATTATACTTGAATAAGACACGTGTTCCTGTTTCTAGAACATACAATATCTGTCTATCACACCATGTTCTTACATCAAATTACTACTGTTGTGTAACCTGCAACAATCACTTATCATAAGACACGTTTGACTTTGAAGTGTGATATAGGTTACATCTCACATTCTTTTCTAGCTTGTACTACTAATTTGTTGAAATGGCACTTATGACGAGACAGTTTTAACTTGGTAGGGTGATATTCGTTGCATCTTTCATATGGTGTCTAGCTTTCATTGCTTCTAATTTGTTGAAATGCCTTCTCCTTAGTTTACACATCATAAGCTGTGAATATGCAATGGCACTAATGACGAGAGACCTCTAACATTGTAGTGTGATGTTGTTTGCATCTTGCATATGATTTATTTCTTGTACTGATTCACATTTGTTTAAACGCCATTTATGATGAGACATTGTTAACTTGGCAGAGCGATATTTGTAGCATCTTTCATATGGTGTCTACCTTCCATTGCATTGCTTCTAATTTGGTGAAATGTCTTCTTCTTAGTTTACACATCATAGTTCTGGTTATCTCTTCCGTCCTGTTTTTCATACATATTACATCCTCCTATCATGTGGTTGTCTAACATCAAAGTTCAGTTCGTCTGCATCACGCATCAATTTGTTCTGAAGAACTAAATTGTTATTCGTTTTTCTTGTCGGCTTGACTTAACATGGCACGGAGAAAGAGGAAGAAACATAGAATGGCAGGGAATGAGAAGCAGATGAATCCTGCAGATTCCGCTGGTACTGATGGTGCAATAGAAGATCAAAGTCCAGCGGAAAATTCTACAAACACGGCATCCCATGCTACACGAGTTGCAAAAAAAGCCAAACAGAAACAAATAGCTGCCACCAAACAAGCAGAGACAACCCTAGTTCTTGCAACACCTACCACAGTACTACCAGCTGCACGACTTACTCGTGCGTCAACTGAGCTAGCAGCACGTTCCCAAGCTCCCTTGCCACCTGACACTACTTCCCAAGCACTCTTGACACAAGACGAGTTGGCAATATCAGATGAACCTTGTGAGCTTCAACAGCAAGAAGGTAGTTGCTGGAGTCAAGTTATAGTTGCATGCTTCTTTATATGTAGTCTCACAGTTTGATGTACACTAACACTTCCTATGTTCGTTGTTGGACTAGCACCTAGGCGCAAGAGGAAACAAACATCAGGGATAATGCTCGATAGGTTAACTAAATCTAGAGGAGGAAGAATGGAGATCCGTTTTGAGGCAGGTTTAAAAAGGCCACGTGATGCTACAGAGTCAGCCAAGTTAGTATCAGAGGCAGCGGTTGCCGTTAGGTGTCATGTACGTATCCTCCCAACATGGATTCAGTACAGGAATGACAAAGATGAAACCCGGTTCAACACCTTCCTCGACCATTTATCTGTAAGTATGGCTATGTATGGAAACTAGTAATATCGTCTTGCTCTGTCCCATACTTTCTAGGTTGCTGATAATGAGACTCCCATAATTTTCAACAGATGAGGTTCAAGTTGGATAGCCAAGATGATGTAACCAGACAAGCTTGCACCCAAGTTTTCAAGTCTAATCTGCGACAGTATCGGTATGACTTGAGGAAAACTCACTTTGAAGGCAAGGCTAACAGTGAACTTTCCCAAACATCTCCAGTGGAAAATATATCGGATGAAGACTACAGGGGCCTTGTTAAACACTGGTCTGATCTGAAGTATCAGGTACATTATATATATGTGGTCAGATCACATGTTGAAGTCCAATTTATGCATGTGTCACACAAATCTATCTTCTTGTAGGTAAACTGTTCAAAGAACAAGGCCAACCGTACGAAAGTGAAATTCCAACAGATGACAGGATCTCGTAGCTATATTGCACACTGCGAGGCTCTTGTAATTAGCTGTTGTTTCACTCTTTTCACTGTACCATATTATCAGATCTATATTGACTTGTTCGAAATGCAAAGGAAAGCCCGCAAGGACCAAAAAGTACCTGAACCAAATGTTGTGGAAATCTTCAAGGACTGTCACACCAGCAAGAAGAAGGGCATGACTACACCAGTCAAAGCCGCTGTTGTAAGTCCTTAATCCTCATGCCTTTTAACTACTACTTACTCTGACTTGTGCCTTGAACTGCATGGTTTGCAGCCAATGTCTATTACTCTTTTCAATTTTATACACAATTGTCTTAGCGTATCATTGCACCTTACAAGGTTTAAAAGAGAGGAGTGGTGTTCCTTTGATCTTGACCTGTAATCTAGTTCCGTGCTGGACTTGCCCACACAACATTACAATTGCATGTTTGTCTGTTCTCAGTTGTTTTGTGACATGAATGATGTCATACTATGCTTACCGTATTATAAACTTCGTCTCTTTATCCTTAGCCCTCAATACAATGTGAAGAAATAGACAATACATTAGCGATGGTAAATGGTCATATGTTTGGAACCTGGTTTTATTATGTACTTTGCAATAAAATACAACTAATATTTTACATGGGTTCACCAGAATAAATTCTATATATAGACCAAAGTTATTTTGTTTGGTTTTGCTGCCTCCTTAATATCTTCTGTTCTGGTACTACTAATGTAAAACCTCAACTTTTCAGCAAGCTATGGAAAAAATGGTGGAACCGCCACCTTCTGAAGGTGGTGAGGCAACTATAACCGCAATGTCAGCTCTTGCTGCAGTGGGTCAGTACCTGTCCACTAACCGTGCCAAAAGCACGTTCCTGCGTAATACTGGGTTGGTTGTTAAGGCAATATCGTCCAAAATGCCTCATGATCAAGATATGCAAGCTCAAAGCAATGTTGTATCTGCGCTCCAGACACAAGCCCATTCCCTAACAGAGACCCTTTGTGAAACAAGGAGAAACATTGCTCAATGTCGTCAAGATATGCATGGTTTTGAAACCAGACTATCAGACATTTGCTATGTTGTTCAGGAGCCTAGGGGAAATGAAGGCGAGGGTTATGGTGCTCCATCGGACAATACAGCATGAAAACGTAATAGTCAGGTCAAATGAACTGAGCTTCTGAACTTCTGGTGGTGCGTTTATCTGCTAGACTGTTAAGTTTTATGCCAACCTTCCTTTTGTTATATAGTTGTAATTTGTTTTGGTGCGATACAAAATTTATTCTTAACGTGCAGCCACCGGCTGAAGAAAACAGCAAGCCATTTTTGTATAGTGTAGGGTGTTCCCTATATTTGCACTGGTGGCGATCTTTGATGCCGAGTGGATGTAATATGTGCAATCGCCTTAATAGCCTAGCGTTAGTTTCGGCCTTATTTATTTCCTAGTCTTCTTTTTCCCTGGTTTGCTAGTGGCCGCAACTACCATGGGCCATATACGGGCCGTAGGATCCATGGGTCTCCTACGGGCCGCCGATAAATGGGCCTGTAATCGGTGGGCCTCGGGCCGTCGGATAAATGGGTCTACATGGGCCGTAATCGGGCGTAATTGGTATCGGCCCAGCATGGTAACAGGCCGTTACCAGGCCGTAGGACAGCAAAGGCTTAATTCTGTCACAAGCATAACGGGTCGTTAATGGGCCAGAATATAGGACGGGCTGGAAACGGCGCAACGGGTTAACAGGCCAGAAACGGGCCGAGTCTTGCCATGGGCCGAATTTGGCTCATTAGGGTAACAGGCCAGTAACGGGCCGACTCTTGCCATGGGCCGAATTTGGCCCATTAGGGGAACAGGCCAGTAACGGGCCGACTCTTGCCATGGGACGAATTTGGCCCATTAGGGGAACAGGCCAGTAACAGGCCGGAAGTAATCGAGGGCCGAAAAGGAGCCCAAGAACGTATGGGCCGTCAATAGGCCGAAAGCTAACACGGGCTGGAAACGGCCCATGTAAATCACGGGCCGTTAACGGGTATAAAGAAAATTACTGTTCATTATGGGCTAGAGTCACTGTGGGCCTGTAAAGGGCCAAAAGATACGAAGGCCTCATATGGGTCGAAAGACGTCGTGGGCCATACATGGGCCGAAAGTGAAATGGGCTGGTGTTATATTCGACGGCCCACATGACGTTGTTGGGCCGATTTCTTTTAGGGCCTAACAGGCCGTGAGTTAACGGGCCGTAAAATGGGCTATTTGCGAAGAGACCGTTAACAGGCTTATCATGGGCCAGCCCATTAACTTTTGACCTAGTTAAACGGGCCCGGCTCTAAGCTAAATGGGCCAGTGGTGGGCCGTGGCACGTGTCGACATATCATAGGCGCCTATCTGACCCATTGACGAGCTGACACGTGTTTCGTCCAGCCAATAAGAATTTTACACGTGGAAATTTCCCATTGGTCGGGGCTGTTAATGGGTTATCGGATCCTAAACCCGACCTGATAGCTTAACGCCGTTCCGTTACGGTGGATGCCACGTGTCGGTCACCCTTGACGAAAGCACTTCTGTGACGCGCGATTTATCGTCATGAAAGTGGACACTTCCGTGATGATAATTTTGGTAATGTCATGGAACACTTCTACGACAGCACAGGTATGACTATCTTGATTCTGTCATAAAATCGTCATGGATGTACATGCATGACAAAAAACGCGACCAACTGTGACAAACACGTATCATCACGGAAGTGTATTTTTTTTGTAGTGCCACCGTGCAAAAGATCCAGAGCTGCTGGGCGGCATGATCGACGACCCACCCGAAGAGCCGCCGTCACCAGTGCTCATCGAGAGCCTGATGCCCCGCAAGGAATGGGCAGAGGACCTCTGTGATTCAGTCAAGACAAAGGCGGCCTGCGGCTTCATCATTGCCCGCGGCGGCCGTGTCAACCTCGATCCCGATGATGTGGTGGCCAGGCTCGAGCGCATCCTTGGCAGAGTTGACGTCCCCGATAAAGTAGAACATCGCCAAAGTGATATCTTGAGGATATGTAGGTGATCGACGGAATTTGCTACCAGGCCAGAGACATGGAAATGGAGCGGTTCCGTGGAGTTGTCATGCGCGTGATTGCATGCGGTCAAGGTCTTCTGGAAGAGGCCCAGCATCCCCAAGAGCCTCCCAGCGCCAGCAGCTCCGTAGGCGGAGGCGGGTCGGGCCACTTGGAGTGAACGGCCGCAAGGGTGTGCTACGCTGATCATGGAGTCCGAGAAGACCATCGTCGGAAGGCCGCCAACTCAGCCTTTTAGCTTATATTTTATTATAATTGTATGCATATGTAGGTCATGAGTGTTCTGGGCCTTGCCGCATTTGGCATTTTAAATTATGCTGAATATGTAAGACAATTATTAAGAATTATTAACCATTGCCACTCTAACTTTGCCTCAACGGCGAGCAGAGCGTGCACAGGGACGCCAGAGCGGAGCGCACCGCGGCCGACTCAACGGCGAGCAACCACGTGGTCAACCTTCTGCCATCAACAAATTTTGACCTTGTTTCTCGTCACATTGCTGATTACAACGCAATAAGTAATTGCAAATTTGTTCACAACTATCAAACTAATATGTGTTCACACATAGCACCGGGCTATAAAAACCACCCACTCGAAAATTACTTCACAGTTCCTCTCCTCATCACCCACAAAACTGGTTTTTCTATCAAGTCGTTCTGCCATGACCGGTAGGAGGAGTTTAGGGTGCACATATAACCGGGCAGCAAATACCAAGGCCGCGGAAGCACTAGAGAGGTCCCTCCGCGAAGCCGCAGCCGCAGCAGAGATGTCCCGGCGCGCCGCGGAGGCCTCAAATGAGCTCTCACGGGCACACGAGGGCTCTCACAAGCGTAGTCGCGGCGTCGGCCATCGTGATGAGCCGGCGTTCCTAAAGTCCTTTGCCGGCGACGACGACATTCTCGCTGGCGTCACTACGCAGCAGGAGCTGGTCGACGGCTTGATGAAGTTGCTCAAGATCAGCGATGCCTCGGTTAACAAAGCGACCGGCCTCGTCGAGCAACTCATGGGTGACAATGCGAAGCTCCTCAAGTTGGTCGCCGAGAAGGAGGAGGAGGCCGCCGGCTGGAAGATGCTGCATGAGCAGAGTAGTGCCTCAGAGATGACGTTGAAAGCGGTCGTCGAGGAACTGATGGGTGGCATGAGGAAGCTTCGGATCAAGCGCGAGTAGGAGGTGGAGGAATCCGTGGCTGCTTTCAAGCAAAGTCGTGAGGAATTGAAGAAGGAGCTGGAGGATTTCGCCGCCCAGCGATCCATCGACGAGTAGAGACAGTAGCGACCCAGATCGTTGTCTGCAATTTCCTTCTTCTCTTGCCCCCGTGTCTTCCGGGCTTTGCCGCATGTGGCATTTTAAATTATCTGGAATATGTAAGACAATTATTATCTGCGGCACTGTAAATTTTTCGTCGTATTATCCGTTGCCATTTTATTTGTGGTCGTATTATCCGTTGCCCTATGTGGCAATTTAAATTAGGGCGGAATATGAGTTGAAAACACGAACAAAGCATATGCTGCCATGGGATCACAAGCAAACACCCTCCGTCCAGGTGCTTTAATTAACCCATTAATGGAGAAGTTGTGAGCGAGGCGGGCGGCGGCTGGTTCATGGAGGTCAAAGAGCTCGCTTCCCAGTGAACATGGGCGGCCTTGCTGCTCGCACGTGTCCCGTCGATCCTGCGAGCATGTATTTGTAGTTCGGATTTGAATTATGGACATTAAAATGCCTAGAAAACTCAATTAATGAATAAAAAAGGTTAAACGAACCTTGAATAATTTCAAAGTTCAGCGTGAATCTCCGGTTGTTCCATGTCGCGTGTAGAAGAAAATGCAAGCACTACTAGGGAAAACCTTATACACAGAACTTTAGCAGTGGCGCTTGTTAAAAAACGGCGCTACTGCTAGCAGTAGCGCGTGTAGGATAAACGCGCTGCAGACACAAATGTAGCAGTAGCACGTCTACTTTTAAAAGCGCTACTACTAAAATTCTCACTACTAAGCCGATAGGCTACATATAGTAGTAGCGGTCTGCTAGAAAGAGCGCTACTGCTAAGTTTATTTTAGCAGCGCGTTTACGGTGAAACGCGCTACTGTTAATGAAAAGAAAATTAAATGAAAAACAAATAGAAAAGTCAATTAAAATGAAAGAAATAAAAAAAGGAGAAAGGAAAAAAATGTAAAGAAAAATAAATGAAAAAGGGAAAAGGAGAAAGGAATAGCAGTAGCGTCTGTTCATCAGAGGCGCTATAGATAACTTAGCAGTAGCGCTTATTTAGACCCCCGCTGTAGAAAGAGAAAAGGAAATAAGAAAAGAAAAGGAAAATACATAGCTATAGCAGTAGCGCGTGTACTAAAAAGCGCTATATTCTAACTTAGCTATAGAGCTTTTACAGAAACGCGCTACCGCTAAGTTTGACTTAACCCAAAAGCGGTTCCCCCCCCCCCCCGACCACCACTTCTCCCCCAAATCTCTCACCCCACTTCGCCGCCGTCTCCCCAATTCGCCGTCGCCCTACTTCGCCGCCGTCTCCTGCCGACGTCAACGCCCCCGGAGCCACCAGAGTCGCGCGGCCTCATCAACGTCACCAGAGCCGCCAGCGGAGCCACCCTCGACGCCTTGCCTCCCTCGCCACAACTGCCTCCCTCGCCTTCACCGGAGACGCCCTGCCTCCCTCGCCACCACTGCCTCCCTCGCCATGACCGTAGCCATCCTCTGTAAGCCCCCACCCCTCCTCTCTCTCTCTCTCTCTCTCTCTCTCTCTCTGATGCATAGCACAAACATTGCACAGAGAACTAGCTAGCTAGGTTAACTAGTTTAATTAGGTTAATTATATAGATTAGTGCAAAAATTTAGTTAGGGCTTTGACAGAGAACTAGTTAGGTTAACTAGTTTAATTAGGTTAATTATCTAGTTTAGTGCAAAAATTTACTTAGGGCTTTGACAGAGAACTAGCTAGCAGGTTAACTACTTTAATTAGGTTAATTATCTAGGTAAACTAGGTTAACTAGCTAGGTTAAATAGCTAGGTTAATTAGGTTCGTTAGGTTAACAAGCTAGGTTAACTAGGTTCGCTAGGTTAGAGGAAAAATTTATTTTAGAGCATTAGGTGAGAAGGGTTAGAGAAATGGAGTTCCTTTGCAATTTAATTGGGTTCTGTCCTAGGCAGAGACGCGTTAGAGAAAATAATGTGTGTGTGTGTGAGAGAGAGAGAGGAATAGCTAGAACAGAATTTGGGTTCTGTCCTAGGCAGAGAAGTGTTTAGTGAGGTCATTTTGCAAAAGTTTTTGGTTTTTGAAAGACCACTATTTTTCTAGGAAAAGAATTTAGGTAAGTTTTATTTTAAAGATGATCCTTCCTAGACTTTTATTGTTGATTTTATCTTTTCATTGAAGTGCTCATGTTATATCTTTTCATTGAAGTGTTGTTCGATTGTGCCCATGTGGCCTTTTGTTTTTTCCAGGGAATGAAGCGCGGGTGGCCTATGTTTTACCGGAATGTTGATTCATTTCCGTTCCGGCAAATTTCAAGTGCTCGATTTGTCCACTTTTTAGCAAATGTCATGCCGAAATTTTCCGTGAATTTTGGCATGACTTGTGCTACAAACTAGGACATATCGAGTGCCCGCGATTTGCCGCACCAGGAAGAAGTCAATGTTCCGGCAAAGCACATGCCCTTTTTATGTCATTATTCATTTTATTAGGTCTAGAATTAATTGACTAGATTTAATCGTAGGAAACATGGCTAGCAAGGATGAAAGACAGGGTTCTGGTGACTGCGACAACGTCTACCTGGCGGCAGAAGAATTTTTGAGGGAAGCCGACGATCAAGAGTTGATGTTGCTGGGTCCACCTGTCACATCGGAGATTGAGACCGCATCGAGACCGGCGCTGAGACTGAGACCGGCATCGAGACCGGCGACCGGCGCCGAGACTAGCGGAGCTGGTATAGAACCGAAATCAAAGAGGCAACGGCTTCCTAACAAGCTCAGGACTACTAGACTGGTGGTCACGGAGGTGGACGATGATGTCTACTACGCAACCTTCTTCTTGTAGACGTTGTTGGGCCTCCAAGTGCAGAGGTTTGTAGGACAGTAGCAAATTTCCCTCAAGTGGATGACCTAAGGTTTATCAATCCGTGGGAGGCATGGGTTGAAGATGGTCTGTCTCAAACAACCCTGCAACCAAATAACAAAGAGTCTCTTGTGTCCCCAACACACCCAATACAATTGTAAATTGTATAGGCGCACTAGTTCGGTGAAGAGATGGTGATACAAGTGCAATATGTATGGTAGATATAGGTTTTTGTAATCTGAAAATATAAAACCAGCAAGGTAGCAAGCGATAAAAGTGAGCGTAAACGATATTGCAATGCAAGGAAACAAGGCCTAGGGTTCATACTTTCACTAGTGCAAGTTCTCTAAACAATAATAACATATTTAGATCATATAACAATCCCTCAACATGCAACAAAGAGTCACTCGAAAGTCACTAATAGAGGAGAACAAATGAAGAGATTATTGTAGGGTACGAAACCACCTCAAAGTTATTCTTTCGGATCGATCTATCATAGAGTTCGTACTAGAATAACACCTTAAGACACAAATCAACCAAAACCCTAATGTCACCTAGATACTCCAATGTCACCTCAAGTATTCGCGGGTATGATTATACGATATGCATCAAACAATCTCAGATTCATCTATTCAACCAACACATAGAACTTCCAAGAGTGCCCCAAAGTTTCTACCGGAGAATCAAGACAAAACGTGTGCCAACCCCTATGCATAAGTTCACGAAATGAACCCGCAAGTTGATCACCAAAACATACATCAAGTGGATCACGTGAATATCCCATTGTCACCACAGATAAGCACATGCAAGACATACATCAAGTGTTCTCAAATCCTTAGAGACTCAATCCGATAAGATCACTTCAAAGGGAAAACTCAATTCATTACAAGAGAGTAGAGGCGGAGAAACATCATAAGATCCAACTATAATAGCAAAGCTCGCGATACATCAAGATCGTACCATCTCAAGAACATGAGAAAGAGAGATCAAACACATAGCTACTGGTACATACCCTCAGCCCCAAGGGTGAACTACTCCCTCCTCGTCATGGAGAACGCCGGGATGATGAAGATGGCCACCGGTGAGGGTTCCCCCCTTCCGGCAGGGTGCCGGAACAGGGTCCCAATTAGTTTTTGGTGGCTACAGAGGCTTGCGGCGGCAGAACTCCCGATCTATTCTGTTCCCCGATGTTTTTAGGGTATATGGATATATATAGGCAAAAGAAGTCGGTCAGGGGAGCCACAAGGGGCCCACGAGGGTGGGGGCGCGCCCAGGGGGTAGGGCGCGCCTCCCTGCCTCGTGGCTTCCTCGAAGCTTCCCTGACATCTACTCCAAGTCTCCTGGATTGCTTCCGTTCCAAAAATAACTCTCCCGAAGGTTTCATTCCGTTTGGACTCTGTTTGATATTCCTTTTCTTCGAAACACTGAAATAGGCAAGAAAACAGCAATTTGGGCTGGGCCTCCGGTTAATAGGTTAGTCCCAAAAATAATATAAAAGTGTTTAGTAAAGCCCATAATCATCCAAAACAGATAATATAATAGCATGAATACTTCATAAATTATAGATACGTTGGAGACATATCAGCATCCCCAAGCTTAATTCCTACTCGTCCTCGAGTAGGTAAATGATAAAACAAATAATTTATGAAGTGTGAATGCTAGCAGGTGCACAAGATTGATCAATGATAATTTCAATCACCTTTTCTAGCATCATCATATGTCATAATAGTAGCTCATCTCATAAAACTTTTCATGATCAAGTAACAAACTATTCACATGTTAAAGTATAGATCATAAACTTTCTTGAAAACTAACAAACCGTGTTATTAGTCCCGCAGGAGCGTGACATCCTCAGGGCCCGGCACCGTTGGGACCCAGTGAAGAAGATTTTCGAGACGAACGCGGTCACGACGGAGTTCATGAGACTACTGGTAATTTTAGTTTCTGATCAATTCGACTGCACGTTAGTCATATTTGTAAACGATCCTTGTGCCTTTTGCAGAGAGAGCAGCACAGGATTGCGGCCGAAAGCGACTCGCCGTATGAGGCATTGGCGACGCCCAAGTGGGACACTCCATTCAACTGAGCGTTGAACATATTGAAACGACTCCCGGTGGAGACTCGACCGTCGTATGGAAGCGTGCACGGTGTCGGAGATGGCGCCACGTGGAAGAAGTACTACCGTGAGACCACGGAGGAGAGAAAGGAAAGACGGAGGTTAACTGAAGAAAACATCGACAAGAAGGTTGAGATTGCGGTTGAGAAGAAATCATCTGAGACAGTCGCAACAGCGGTAGCTGCCGCAAAACAGGTGCTTGTAGGTATGTCTACTTCCTTGGTTCCGGCCGTTTTCAATTAGAGCAGGCGAAATCCATAAAAAATGCAACGGACTTTCCCCTTGCTGACTTCTTGGGGAGCAGCTCGACTAGCGTTGCACCAGCACCTGCAGCTGCACCAGCTCCCGCACCGGCTCCTGCACCTGCTCCCGCACCGGCTCCCGCACCTGCTCCCGCACCGGCTCCCGCACCGGACATGCTCGGCGGTGCTTCGTCTTTGGCTGAGCTCGACGCCCTTACGGTATCTGTCGCACCGGCCCCCTTCAATAAATGTATAATCTCACGTTTTCGTTGCCTTTCAGGTGTCTCATGGCGCAGACTTTTCTTTGCAGGCCAACGAAGCCCCGTGCACCATATTGTACACCATCGGCGACCAGAAGGTGGACGTGGGGAAGGCGACGATAATGGAGTCGAAGGAACCATTGTTCCACAGCCGGCCGATCCCCCCGGACGTCTTCAAGGTTTCCGTGGCCAGTGTTAAACTGGGCCACGAGAATTTGCCTCCTGTGGTACTAGTGGGGGATGACGACGAGACCCCTCGGCTGCTTGGTGATTGTTTCAATGGGTGGGTCCTGTTATGGCCAAAGAGTCTGCTTCGTCTGGAGGCGGCCGGGAGCACACCCACGAGCACGCAGTTAGGCATGAACATCAACACCTCACCTGCCCAATTAGCATCGGCTGTCGTGCTGGGTGATAGCGGAGGGGGTGAGGAAAAGGCTCCATTAGTCACTGGTGACATCGCCATAGATGAGGATGAGGATGACGATGGCACTCAATAGTATGTCAATACTGACGCCTACTTAGGGTTTGAGCGTCATGAGTCGGTGCCTGAATTGTCATCTCCGGAGGCTAAATGTATTATGGAGGACCTTCCGGTACTAAAGAAGTCTTGGAAGAGATCAAGGAAAGGCAAAAAAGCTGCTTCTATGATCCAGCCGCCTTAGCGGCCTCGGGTTCAAGACCGTATAGATATCCTCGGTGCGGAAAAATGGCATACCCCTGGTCAACCAATCCTACCTGAAGCAGCGCTAGGGGCCAGATTCGGCGATGTAAGGAGACTTCATGACGATGTGCTGCGGATAGAGAAAGGCCTCATCGCCTCGAAAGATCCAAGATACCCACTCTATGTCGTTAACGTTCCGCGACAATTGTCGTACGTCGACACATTCCCCACGGAGAAGTTCTTCCTTCCATTCGATTACATATTCGACATGTTTCACGTGAAGAAGCTGGATTTTACGTTTGTCCGCCTTTATGCCTTGCACATGAACTACATCATCGGGGTTGAGCAGATAACTCATATCTGTGTCGCTGACCCGTACTTCATGCACGAGGGCTTCTTGGGAGTCTGCGCAAAGCACCGTGAATACGCGAGGGAATACATCATAAATTTCATGCTCGCCAATAAGGACAAGGAGGCGATTCTCGTGCCTTATCATCCCCTGCAAGTCATCCGCGCGGATATCCTTCCTTCGATTTCAATCATTCATTTGCACGGTGGAGGCTAATTAATTTGAGGTGTACTTATTTTGCGCAGCGGCGGGCGCGCCGTCCTCATCATCCTCTACCCCCGATACTCCCACGCTCTTTACTTGGACTCGTCAAAGAACATTAACAAAAAGGATTACACCCACATCAAGGATGTTCTCGACAGTGCTATGTTTTACTACGACGCACGGGGTGGAGAGGTCAAGGACAAGAAGAGAAGGGACGGCAGGCCCGCCTTCGGCCATAAGACCGACTTTTGCTGCATCCAACAACCGAGTGATTCTCTTAATGACGGATTCTATGTCCTACACCACATGCTGGAGTACAGACGGGATCACCAGAACCTTCGCATGTCACCTACATCCGGCGATGCCCATATTCTGCAATGGGGAAAGAACGTAGGAGATATCGAGGATCATCGACTTCGAGCTGAGTTCTATCACATCCAGCGCGAACTTTCCCAAATCATCATGAAGGAGGTCGTCGGAAAAATAGGGATGTTCTACGAAGAAGGACAAATGTCGCGGGAAGACGTCCGAACATGGGTGGCCGCTCAGCGTCTCGACCTGAAGCCTTTCACTAGGCTTGGGGACTATCTCCCTGACTTGGATGGATGGCACGACATGTTGGAGTGATTGTCGATCTATGACAATGTGTCCGTTTAGTCCATACTTTCTGTATGACGAAACTTTGAGTTATGCACGACGAAACTTTATTTGTGATGTAATTAAACCGTCCTCATCGACTAGCGACGATCACTCTAGTTAGGGCATTTTGGGTACGATCAACTTTGTTATTTATGTTTATGATATGTTGCTTCTATTTTTGCCAAGTCTGTCTCTTTCTGTTGCTCAACTATATATGTTGCATATAATCGACTCATGTGACGATGCAGGTGCATAGATCATCGATGGCGAAGAAGTGCTATGCCAGGAGTATATATACGACGAGTGGTCGAAGTGTCAGGCCCAGGTGTACCGGTTTCCGGTTTCCGAGCGACAGGCAGTAGTTAGTTTAGGTTCATGCTAATGCGAGAGAGGGATACGAACTCATGTACTACATAGTTCTGCTCTCACTCAAAGTGATAGCTCTTCTGACGTATATCATTGTTTAGATGGATAACGATGTAGTTGCAAGTAATTGAGGCTTGTATCGCTATTTTCGAGATGATGACGAGAGACCACTTTGTGTTGGATGATGATTATGATGATGACATGATTTGATGAGACTATTTGTATGTATATGCTATGATTACATTTGTATGTGTATGATATGCTAAATATTATTGTATAAAGCCTATTCAAATACAAAACAAATATGCAAAAAAACAGAAACTAATAAAACTAGCAGTAGCGAGGGGAACAAAGTTAGCAGTAGCGCTGCCTTACCAGTAGCACTTCCTGCTAAAAAGTGCTGCAGATATTAGCAGCAGCGCTCTGCACTAAAGCATGCTACTGCTAGCCATGTATAGCAGTAGCGTGGGATGACAGGCGCTACTGCTACACGGTAGCTGTGGTGCCTTATCAGTAGCGCTCGTCCCGCGCTACAGATAGGCAAAATACCCGCGCTACTGCTAGGGTTTTCCCTAGTAGTGGAGACTAGAAGAGGGAGTGATTATCGTTTGGCCCACAAGGGGACACGTTTCCTTATCGAAACCACGAGGGTTCTTGCGACAGGCTCCGGTTTGTAAGAGGTTTGTAATAAAGCTTCGTCCAAATTGGCAATGTTTTTACCATGGCATATATGTGCCATGACGTGACACCATGCCACCTTTGATGACTTTCTGGTGAGTTTAGGATTTATGGGGACTTAAAAACCGAGATTCGAAATGTTTGAGGACAAGCCAGGACACCGTTACGGTTGTAATTCGTTCCCATTCCTGGCATGAGACCTAAACATGCACCCAAGGACACATGTATAATTTTTCTAGCCATTTTGGTGAACTGGAGCATGTATTTGTAGTTCAGATTTGAATTATGGACATTAAATGCCTAGGAAACTCAATTAGTGTATAAAGAGGACAAACGAACCCTAAATAAGTTTAAATTTAAGCACGGATATCATGTCGCTCCATGTTGCCCGTGGAAGAAAATACAAGGCGAAAAGAGGCAGTGATTACATTTCGCCCACAAGGGGAACACGTTTCGCCCACAAGGGGAACACGTTTCGCTATCGGAACCACGAGGCTTCTTTGAGAGAAGCTCCGATTTTTGTAAGAGGTTTGTAATAAAGCTTGGCCCAAATTGCACAATGTTTTTACCATGACATATGTGTGCAATGACGTGACACCATGCCACCTTTGATGACTTTCTGGTGAGTTTAGGATTTATGGGGACTTAAAAACCGAGATTCGAAATGTTTGAGGACGAGCCATGACACCGGTATGGTTGTAATTCGTTCTGATTCCTGGCATGGGACCTAAACATGCACCCAAGGACACATGTATAATTTTTCTAGCCATTTGGGTGAACTGGCGCATGTATTTGTAGTTTAGATTTGAATTATGGGCATTAAATGCCTAGGAAACTCAATTAGTGTATAAAAAGGCCAAACGAACCCTGAATAAGTTTAAATTTCAGCATGGATATCATGTCGTTCCATGTTGCCCATAGAAGAAAATAGAAGGCGAAAGTGGCAGTGATTACATTTCGCCCACAAGGGGGACACGTTTCCCTATCGGAACCTTGAGGCTTCTTTGAGAGAAGCTCCGGTTTGTAAGAGGCTTGTAATAAAACTTGTGCCACAATGGACGAAAAAATTCCTCGACATATAAGTGCCATGTCGTGACACCATGCCAGCTTTCATGATTTTCGTCTTAGTTTTGGATTTACGGGGATTTAAAAACCAAGATTCTTCTCACGAATTATTTTCAAATAGCACACGGTTCACTCACGAAAGCCGATATTCAATGAAAACTTCGTGGAAATCATATTTTAAAGTTTCATAAAAATCTGGAAAAAAATTGGGATGTTAAGAAGGTGATGTTTTATTGCGACACAAAATTTCAAGTTGAAATACATTATGAGATGTGAGCTATGAAAAACACAAATTCAGGCCTGAATAGTGACATTACTATTCGGCACTATTCAGCGCTGATTTTGTCTTTTTCATAGCTCACATCTCGTAATGTATTTCAACTTGAAATTTTGTGTGGCAATAAAACATCATCCTCTTAACATCCCACATTTTTTTCAAAAAAAAATTTGAAACTTCAAAACATCTTTTTCTCGTGGTTTTCACTGGTTTCCACTGAATGTTGATTTCCATATGATATCCCCCTGCTGCGTGCGCGATCTGAGTCATGTGTTCTGATTGGCCAGAATCCAAACCCTACGGATCGTACGTTTGCACCATTGGATTCTCCTTGATCGAACGGCGATCCTCATCCCTTTTGACAGCACATGTAAATGTTTTCAAATAGCCCCTCCAAAAAAATGTTTTCAAATAGCACACGGTTCGCACACGAAAGTCGTGTGCCTACCAAACCGTGGCCGATGCCCCCCTTTGCTGCGCGCGCAATCTGAGTCGTGTGTTCTGATTGGCCAGAACCCGAACCCCACGGATCGTACGAGTGCACCGTTGGATGCTCCCAGATCTAACGGCAACCCTGAGCCCTTTCGACAGCGTGAAACGCCTTAATGGCAAGGAGGCAATTCTTATCAGCAAGGGCCGGCTTCCCATCCGCTAGCCTAGTCGAATAGAACGCATAAGTTAAGCGTGCTAAATATCATTATAGAGATATAGAGATATATTAATATATCTCTATGATGACCTATCATGGCAATTATATAAACCTTGGGATCCTTGTTTTGCTAATTTGTAGACTATGTTTTATGGGTTATTTTTTGATCTAAAAAATTAAAGAGTGATAGAACGGACTTGACATGGCGATTATATAAACCTACTATGTTTTTATGGGTTATTTTTTCCTCTAAAAAATTAAAGAATGATTGACTTGACCTGTATGGCGATTATATAAACCCTTTTCAGGTTGCATGCAGGGTATAGGGGGCAGGGTGTTCTTCTTGAGCATGTCTCCCTTGTGCGATTTATAGACGCGGCACATATCTGTGCGCTCGCCGAGGTATATATACTATCTTTTACCGACAATTAGGGGGCCCCACACAATCTATCCCTTTGACCCAGAACGAGAAGGGATTGACCATGATGGTTTCCTATTGATACTAGTAAGGTACGCGCGCATTGCACGCATGAGATTTGGTAACCAAATTATGAATAAATACCACACTATAGCATGTAAGCTTTGAGTCATATATGCATTATGTAGATGTTCGTTTAATTCTTATAGTTCATCTCATCCAAAATCAATTAGTTTTATAAAAAAAATTAAGATTCATGGAATTGTGCATTGTAAAGGTAAAAACGAAAAGTGACAATTCATTAAAAAAAGGTTTGGGCAATTAAGATATGGAAGATTCTAGAGAACAAAGGAGAAGTGCTTGTGTGTTTAAGTTCAACCATGGAGTCTTCTAGATTGTACATGCATGCATGTGGCAGAATCTGGTGGAATGTACATGATATCCAACGACCAGTAGTGCTAGGATTTGCCATCTCTGTACCATCGGATTGGCTTCATCCAACGACCAACTTTCAAAGTATATATGTATAAAGGATATATATATATACATACATATATATATATATACAGCCGGTCTATTCTGCTAATATTAGCAGAATAACTATTCTGATAACACTTCCGCACTGCACGCTCAATGCAAGTGCACGTCATTGTTTGAACCAAGTGTGCTGCAGTACTCATACGAGTTAACCGTTTATCGGAATGAGACGTATAATATACCGTTGGAAAGCTATTGATTAGGCGCAACTTCCCCATGTTGAACACTTTCCGAGATTCCTCTCGGTTTAAGAGCAGTTTCAAAAATGGTGCGAATGACGAGTGGCAGCGAGCGTATTTTCGTGATTTTCTCTAAAACGCTTATCAGAATAAAGCAAATGATACGCCGTTGGAAAGACATCGTCGAAGCGCATCTATTTCATATCTATTATTTTCTCTAATTCGTTATGCTTTAAGAGCAGTTTTAAATTTACTAAATCGCGGAATTACACTTTTTTTTGCAATTTTCGGTACTGTTTTCGCTCTAGTTTTTGAACGTTTGTCGAAACGAGGCGTGCAATACATCGTTGGAAAGCTATGGACAAGGCGCAACTTTTGTAGAAATGGTTTTGAGAGTCCTTACAGTTTTAAGTTAATTTTGAAAATTGTGCGGCGGATGACAAGTGGCAGCGGTCGTTTTTCATGAAATTTTTACAAACCGGTCGTCGAAATGATTCAAATGATATGCCGTTGGAAAGATATCGACGAGACGCAACTTTTTCATGTAGAACACTCTCTCTAATTCCTTACGGTTTAAGAGCAGTTTTAAATTTACCGAAATGTGGAGACTCTGTTTTTCACGACACCCAAATCGACGTGATTACTTCATCCGACTGAAAACCGCACTGCATCGGACGAAAAACCGCACTGCATCAGACAGGTAAGAGAACTGCATGGTTTCTTTTATTCAAACGTAATTTTTTCAAGGACGAGAAAGTAGAGTCCACTTCACATCGGGTGTAAATGAACCACAACACTATCAAGAAGTGAACCGCATTACTTTTTTCCATTCCGTAACAATTTTTTTGCACTTACGGGATGAACAACATCATACGGCCGACTGCACTGCTTCAGAATGAAAACTGCACTGCATCGGACGGGCAAGCGAGCTGCATAATTTCTTTTGTCGAACGTAATTTTTTTCTCAGACGAGTTTTTGTTGTCTTTTCTTTCAAAAAATTTGTGAACAAGAGTGGACCGCAGAGAGGAGGCAAGTGAACCGCGACATATATCGAAGTGAACCTCAGTACTATCTTTGTTGTTGCGCTAAATTTTTAGCACTTTCATTTTTGGGCACAAGTGAACAACATCACTCTCGAAAGTGACCCACGTTACCTTTTTTGTCATTGTCCAAACATTTTTCGTGTCTTGGATGGCTCTCGGGGGCCAAGAGAACTGCTTTTTTTTTACTAAATCTTTTTTCTGTTGTGGCGTTCTGTACTGCAAGTATCCAGAGGTAATGAACATGTTTTTTGTTGCTAGTCATATCCCGCAATGAACAAACTAAACATCAAGAACCACGCGTGCTAGGAGTGAACCCCATTGTTTTGTCTTTTACAAAGATAACCACCTGCTTCACATAGTGGACTGCATCGATTTTTCAACAAGTTATTTTTTACATTTTTCTCTTTTTTTCTGCAAATAACTGAACTGCAGACGTGCCCGAATCAAACTGCACATTACACACACAAGAAAGGGGGTCTGGACGATAGATACGGCCTGGAAATAGGAGGAACATCCATGTGCAAACAAAAAGAACATTACATTTGAGGCCGAGGTGGCGCTGCTGTGGGTTTCGAGCACTGCATGCGCTACCCTGCCGGACTGCACGGGTAGACGCCGCAGACCGCGAGGGACTTTCACCGCGACGCGCACGCTGCTGAAATGCATGACTGACATCCAGGGGCAGAAGCGCCGCATCGACTTCCATGTTGCTGCCACCGAAGTAGTTGGCGTCACCGTCCATCTCTGCTCTGGCAAGTAAACCACAGGAAAGATGTCGTTGAAGAATT
This sequence comes from Triticum aestivum, assembly GCF_018294505.1. Lineage (NCBI taxonomy): Eukaryota > Viridiplantae > Streptophyta > Magnoliopsida > Poales > Poaceae > Triticum > Triticum aestivum. Next base: position 535,753,980 of record NC_057808.1, on the reverse strand, counting down.
GAAACACACATCGACAAATAAACAAACTACAGAGTATATCAAAGAGAAAAAAATGCATCCACATAGGAACGATGATCTGACAGTCTGACTGATGCTACTGGACTATAGTGCTAGTTGCCCACACCTTACCAACCTCATGATCCAGTGGGACCATTTTGCACTACACGCCCAACAACAGCACTGCACGCGCAGCACCGCCGGACTGAACTAGATCACACCACGGACCCTCTTGCCGACGGAATGAGAGACGACCCCGGGGGCGCTGGATCCCTAGAGACGACGACGAGAGCGACGCCTCAACCAAATTTCACGCCGTCGGCTTTGCGCACTGCACGCGCACGCTTGGTGTACTGCAAGTGTGTGCCACAACCAAACTTTAGGCCGTCGCCTTGCGCACTGCACGCGCACGCCTGATGTACTGCAACAACCAAACTTCACGCCGCCAGGGAGAGGAGGTGAGGTGGTGGACTCTGCCCTGTGCCCTTTCCCGAAGGAAAACGAAAGTTGAAGCTCCAGCATCGCACGACAGCATTTCCCCTGTCCCATTCCCGAAGATGAGCAGGCGAGGGATGAAAATATGTTGCTGTCTAAGTGCCATTGATCCCTGGTTTTCAAGATTGAGAGGAGGAAATGGCAAGGTAGGGGCGGATCCGGTGATGGCAACAACTGCTCCTCATTCAAAGGGACATGGCTACCGGTTGCTTCCAGAGGACACCTAGGAAGAGCAGTTCGCCCACGATCTTCATGCGGCGCAGTCGTCCGAGTGTTGCAGTGCATTGTGGATCGAATGCAGTCCACTCGTCTTCCCACCGTCGGCGAACTACGTGAAGTAAAGGGGAGAGCTCCAGGTGGGCGCTCCACGGGATGACGACGTGGTGCCACTGATCGACTGAAACTACGAAAAGCACATGAAAACAACACACTGCCATGAACTGCACGGCTCGAGATGCAAACTCACCCTCTTGGAAATGCATGGCGCGAGCTGCTGCCTCACCCGAACTGCATCCAGCCATCGCCGCCGATTTTGCAGCATGCTCGCTGGGGGCAAACAAATCATGCACAGCAGCAAAAGCCAGTGGTTGCGGCTCCATGGCCGACGATGAGGGAGGACGCCGCTGGCTAGGAAGAAGGTTGTGGAAGGATGTGGCTGCCCGCTGAGGAGGAGGTGAGTCGGATCCGAGCCGGCGCAGCTCCCGGGCGGCGGCCATGGCGCGGATCCGACGGAAGTCGGGGCGCCGGATGAGATGAAGGCGAGGGGGGCTAGGAGGAAGCTGGTGAAGGGAGGCGGCGCAACTGGAGGGGATGGGTGGCCGGGCGGGCGGCGCGTCGGGAGGGGCCGGCGGCCGGCGGGGCAGAGCGTGGTGAGGGGGTAGGTGGCCGGCCGGGGGGTGCGTGGTGAGGGGGTGGGTGGCCGGCCGGGCGGCGCGTTCGGAGGTGGTGGGTGGCCGGCCGGGCGGTGCGTCGCGAGGTGGTGGTCGGCGGGCGCCGCGGGGGGTGTGGTGGATAATGGGGAGGAAGTGGTCGGGGTGGGTGGGGAGGAAGTAGTGGGGGTGGGTGGTTGTTTTTTCTTTCTTAGGGAGGGCGGGCGGTTGTTTTTAGTGTTAGGTTCGGGGCGGGTCGGGTGTTAGCAGAATAAGATGGGTATGTGCAGAATAAGGTCTTAAGGGGTGTTGTTAGAATAGACCCACCCTACGGTGTTTGGTTTGTAATGTAGTTGGTGGCCCATCAAAGTTGTGCATTTGGTATTTAAACACATCACACAGCACCGTACCCATGCATATTTTCGGGCCGCATGCAGTGTATACAGGTCTTCTGATCGACCACGTCTCCCTTGTGCGGTTTTTTTGTGACGACACACATATATGTGGGATCTCCGAGTGTATATATATATCATCCCTTTGACCGATAATGAGGGGTATTATGTGTTGGCTATGAATGGATTCCTCCTAGTTCGGGTTAGGGTTGGTCACCGTCACATGTCGCTCAACCAAAGCTCGAGCTCATGCGTTGTCAGGATTCCCTCCCACATGCTCGGATTGCTGGGTTCAACCTACATCAAACCCTGCGTATCTCGTCCTTAACTACCTTGCCTTCATGGTTGTTTTCTGTATCGAGAGGTAGGCACCACATCTAAATTTTACATTATTCTATATTGAAAACACACATCACCCCTTCCCAACGTACATCATTTTGGGCCGCATGCAAGAGGTGTTGGTTTTGTGGTCCCTCTCGTGCGATTTTTATGATGGTTCAATCTATTGGCCCAAGCGGTTTATCGACAACAACAACTGACATTTGACCAAAAGATATATTCATTGGTCCGTCTTGTGGTAGGTCATGGCGACATGCATGTATGACCAAAATATCGATCATTACGTGCATCCGCCCCGCTGACACGAAGTGGGAGGTGGTGGGCCAAGGATCCTAGCTAGGTATGACATTATGTCATTATATATATCCTAGCTAGGTGGTTGTTAGGGTGCTTTCGGGTTTGCGAGGCAGGTGCCACCAAAGTTATGCATTGTATATTTAAAGTTTTAAACATCTCCAATATTCGTACATATATTTGGCCACTTCCAGGTGGTTCTTGACTTCTGGCCCCTCTCATCGATATTCAACGATGCGACCAACCGTGGGCCCGCGCGGTCAAAGTTATGCATTGGAATTTTGAACATCACAGACCACCCTTTTCACTCATATATATTTGGGCCACATGCTGGTGTGGCTGTCTTTTGACCCTCTCTAACGTTATTTGTTGCTGCAAATACTCTGATGACACTCAACGGACATGGGGTATAATATCTTAACCGTGTGCGATACAAGTGCGACGTGAATAACCACTCCTGCGCAAGGGCGAGCAAATTAAGGTGGACGTACTGGCTCAACTATGTGCGATGCAAGTGCGCTGAAATCACCACGACCGCGCAAGCGTGAGCGAATTAAGGTGGAGGTACTGGCTTAACCGTGTGCGATGCAAGTGCGTTCTAAAACCACCACCTGTGCAAGCTAAAGGCGGGTAAGTTTATTTGGAAATTAGGACGAACCATGTGTGATAGTCCAGCTAGCTAGAAATATAAAAAACAAACTACCCGCCTTGAGTGTTGCAAAAATCGGCGGATCCGTGCCACTTTTCCTTATTATCATACACGCATATTGTTTTGGACCGTGTGTGATCTTGGGCACTCCCGCCCCGCATCAATTCCTTTACCTAAATTTTAGTAGGCGTCGTACTTCAACTGTCGCCCACACTCCTCCAGCATCGACCTTATAGTAAAATTGCAGTAGCCGAGGCATTTGAACCGTCACCCTCCCTCGTCCACCACCATCTCCACCCACCATTACTAAAATTTTCAGTAGCCGCGGCGTATCCTCAAACACCACCCCCCCTCCACAGACCCCGACCCGGCCCCTCCCCCTCGAACCCTAGCTCGCGGCCGCCGCCGCTGTCGGTCTGCCCGTTCCTCCTAGCTTAGATAATAAAGTTCAGGTTACCCAGCGATTCCCATACCGTCACCCCACTCCCCTAAGTTTTTAGATGAGGCCGGCGGTGTCCCTCCCCGCCAGAAACACATCCCCTGCTCCAGAATGTCGCAGCCTAAGCTCGACCACATATCCCGAGGAGCCCGACGAGCATTCGGCCAAGAAGAGGTTTATCATGGCCTCTCCGGCGGACGTTGGCGAGGTGGCCGCCGTTCGCCCCGACCTGTCGATCCCGGAGCAACACGTCGCCGCGGAATCCAGCGAAGACGTTGACTACGTTGCCATGTCGAAGGCTTCATGTCAGCGGGCTAGCGTATTACTGTATCTCGGGAAAGCTGGCTACGACATCAAGCTCGTCCACACCGACGGCTTCATGCGGGCCATGTCACAGGTTAAGTGTTCCATCCCCAACCCCTCTGGTTCAACCGCCGTCGATCTCTTCGATGGCCCTGCCACTGATTTCTTCCGCCAAGCGGTCAATGATTTGTGAGCTTTATACGCCAGCGAGCCCATTTTGTCACTTCTAAAGGACACGTTCTACGGCGGCTTGGGATCCTCAATTGCCAAGTCAGATCTCATCGACCACGACGACGACCACGAGGAGGGCACCCATGAAGGTTCTTCGAAGGTAAAACAACCCATCTGTGACATCAGAGAGCGCACCATGGGTCTGTGCTCTTCCAACTGGAGGGATCCCGTCCATGAAATGTGAGGCAACATTCTATCAGAAAATCTTACCTTTTCTAGCTTGCCAACCCGTACCCTTTGTTGTTGTAGCATTTGCCGTGCGGTGCTTTAACTGTGTCGTGTTTAATTATTTCAGTTATGCAAAAATGTACTGTTCAATAGGTCTATGTGATGTTTAAGTATGAATTGTCCACTTCAGTTTCATGAATGGCTATATTCGGTTGTTTATAGTGAGTAGATGCCTTGTTTATCTGTATTTGGTTGTTAGGTTGGCTGGAGTGAGCATTTTTCAGTTATCGAGCAGATGCCTTGTTTATCTGTATTTGGTTCTTAATTTGGTTGCAGTGAGCATTTGTCCAGTTATCAAGGAGATGCCTTGTTTATCTGTATTTGGTTGTTAGGTTGCTTTTTTTAGCATTTGTCCAGTTATCAAGCAGATGCCTTGTTTATCTGTATTTGGTTGTTAGGTTGTTTTTTTAGCATTTTTCCAGTTATCAAGCAGATGGCTTGTTTATCTTTATCTGCTTGTTAGGTTGGTTGCCGTGAGCATTTTGTCCAGTTTTCAAGCATATGCCCTGTTTATCTGTATTTGCTTGTTAGGTTGGTTGCACTGAGACTCTGTCCAGTTTTCAATGGCTATATTTGGTTGTTATACTCGTCATTTATGCCTTGTTTATTTCAGTCATTCACAATGTGTTGTTCATTATGTGCAAGTCGGAACTGTGCCGCTCGACTACACCAATACCAGTTTGAACGGCTATATTTGGTTCTAGTTATTCCTAATGTAGTTAACACATGCCCTTCATTTCAGTTTTACACATTTATCCAGTGTGATGTTTAAGCATTACCTACGTTCTATTCATTTTCAACAATACCAGTTTGAATTGCAATATTTGATGGCTGTTAAGCCTGCTGTCGGTAACATTGCCTTCCATTTTATATCTGCTTTAACAGCATGCTTAAACCAACACATTCAAGCTATCATTTGGAGATGATGTTGTTTACCTTTGCTATATTTGTTTGATGTTAAGGTTGATGTACTTATCATGCCTTTACACTACTTATGCAGGAAAACAACTGGAGTGGCCACTATTTTCCGCTGAGGTTAGCTTTATCCCTCGGCTTGTACTCCTCCCGTCGTTCCATAATGTAGTGCATATAGATCCAGGCCTGGACACTAGTTAGCTTCTAATATTTACTTGTTGCTTGTAGGTACATATGCCCTTGGCAAGGATCCATGCATCGACCATTTTTGCGTATGGGGCAATGAGATATTGATGAAGAAGCATCAAGTGAGGAAACTGATAAGGATTATTAGCAAAAAGATACTAATGGTGGCAAGCAAATTATTTGTTTATGCTCTATCCAACACAACAATGAGCTATAGGATGGTGTCAGTGTGGAATGACACCTATGGAACAACAAGAATCCCTACTACGGTTGCCGGGGCGCGGGGTTGCAAGAAGAGCAGGGCTAGTAGACAGCACAAGGATTGTTTACCCAGGTTCGGGCCACGAGGATGCGTAAAACCCTAGTCCTGCTTTGGTGGGTGTATTTCAGAGAGTTCTTGAGCTCTCGAAGTAGCTGTGGTCAGTGCGTGGTTCGAAAGAGCCGAATCCTTCTCCAGTATGCCATGGGCCTCCTTTATAGTCAGAAGGGGCTGCCACAGTGGCACACAGGAGGTGGAAAGGCGTACAGTGCCCTGAGCTTATCGCTCGTATTACAGGACAAGACGCATTTAATGCGTGGCTTAGGTGTCCCCTTGCTTTATCGGGAACGGGGCGAGGCCCGTCCCATCCGTCGCCGCTCCTCCTCGCTTCGACACGCGCCCCGGCCAGTGATGCGTGTGGTGCCATGTAGGCAGGCAGGCAGCTGAGGTGGCACGGTGGTGGAGCCTTCACGAAGATCTGCATGCCGCCACGCAGCCGCTTCATGAGTTGGCCTGGGAGCTGCATGTTGCTACGCAGGTGCCCGCCCAGCTGGTTGGGCTGACAGCTGCATGTGAACGACGATGGAAGCTTGGTTGACGTGGGTCTAGCGGTGGCCCTGCCGGCGTTCTTGGCGAGGTCCTTGCCGGGTGGCCCGACAAGGGTCTTGCCGTGTGGCCCGGCAAGGGTCTTGCCGTGGCGCGCTGTCGTCCCCAGCAAGGGCCTTGCCGGGTGTCTGCTGGCCTTCCTCGGCAAGGATCTAGCCAAGGATCGTCGTCTTCTAATCCTCATCTGATCTTGAATATGTCTTCACAAAGATCTGCATGCCACCACAGAGGCGTCTTCCCGAGCCCTGGTCCCACGTGGATGGTGGCGCTGGGGACCATGGGCTCAAGGGTGGCTCGCTCTGTTGGTGTGGGGCGAGCTGCCCCGGCAAGGGTCTTGTCGGGGCTGTTGAGGCTGCCCCCGGCAAGACCTGCTTTGTCCCTCTGCTCTTTGTGGTCTTGGCCTTGGCGTTGCTCTGATCATCTTGGGCTTCGGTCTTACCTTGGCTCACCTCCCCTGTTCTGCTTAGCGTGGCCGTAGGCGCGGCTCTGACTGCCCGTGCACAGGTATAGGGGTACAAAAAAACGCACCCCTCTTTTTGTACACCGACAGGAGCCCCCGGGCCTAGGCCACACATAAGCGTGACACGTTGTTGGGTCAGGCCCAAAACGGTGCGCGGGCAGGCGGGGCGGTTTTTACCGCGGTAAGACTTTTCGCGCGCTGCGCTTCCCATGACCCGCGCACGCGGCGCGACATGGAGGGGTGTGTGTGACGTGGGCGGCATGCGTGGGGCAGTTTCCGCACGCATGCGTCACATCGCAGTAAAGAGGCGGCTCGCGCCTTCCTCGTAAAAAGAGGGAGACGTGGAGGCGCGACTCATTTACTGAATGGGGCCGGGCCGCGGTCTTCAAGGTGTCCACACCCCCCTGATCACAGGGTGAGAGGTCTCTTCACCCGTCCCCTCGGTTCTGCACGTTCTCCATGCGTCCTTCATGCGTCTGGGGTGGCAAGTGGTGGAGGCGGGAAACCGGGCCATCGCTGGTTGGGGCAGCGGGTCGGTTCCGATTCCCTGCGCCTCCGGTGGCTGGATTGGCCGAGCGGGGCGGCCGAGCCCCGACCCTGCTCCTTTATAAAGAGAGGGAAGGGGGGATAGCATTCCGCATTCTTCTATATTCTATCTCCTCCTGCTTCTGCTTCTTCCTCTCACTCATCATGGAGGAGGGGAACCCTGGTCCCTCGACAGTGGCGGCGCGGGTCGCCGCTCGACAACGCGTCCCTCCTCCCTCTGATCCTGTGGTGGTGGAACCGGCCGCGAGGGGAAGGGGGAGGGGGCGAGGCCGTGGGCGAGGCCGGGGCAGAGGTCGCAGTGCTCGGGGAAGAGGAGGACGGGGCGGCGCGCTGGCTTCGCCCCCGCCAATGGCGCCCTTCCCGATCGAAGGCCATGTCGGAGACCAGCCTCGCGAGTTCTTCATCAGGCTGCGCTGGCCTCCGCGTCGTCGTCTCCGTCTTCCTGCCCTGTTCACTCAGGAGATGGAGCGTGACCGGCCCCAATCCCTCATATTGCACATGAGGGGTTGTGGGAATGGGGGCACGCGGGTCGACGTCAACTTCCCGGCTCCTCGGTTCATGTACCTCCGTCGTGGGTGGAAGACGTTCGCTCGCATCCACAGCCTGACGGCGGGGCTCATCCTCTACTTAAAATTAATGGAGGATGGCCTGCTCTCCGTCAAGGTCTTCGGAGAGTTCGGGACTCGCCTGAAGTGTTGTGTGGAGAGCTCCTCCGATGGAGATTCCGACGATGGAAGCTCTTCCTCGAGCGAAAGTGATGAGGAGGACAGCGGGGCAGATAGCGGGGACGAGTCCGACTAGGCGTTGGACGCCCCGCGCCTGGGCGGGTGCGGCAGCAGCGGCATCTGTACTTGGCCGCTCCTCCGGCAGAGTTTGCCGGGGGCGGGGCCAGCTCCTTGAACTTCTCGGGGCCGTCTCCTTGGCCGGCTGGCGTCGGGAGGCTGCGGAAGAGGAAGAGGGCGGGCGGCAAGGCCGTCAACTCGGAGTACGCGGGCACCGATGCCTTCATCGCGTATTGCCGGTCCTGCCGCCTCGTCTTCTAGCTCCTTTCCTGGCACCGTCATCACCGGCCCGCCCGTGGGTGGCCACCGAGGTGTTCTCTTGGTGCTTTCTTCTGCTCGTAGCTCGCCTAGGCGACCCTTTTGCTCTTTCGCCTCCTTGACCTGCCTCCTGAGGAGAGGGACAAGAAAGGGATTACGGGCATCTTATCTCTTTTTTAGTTTGTAAGCCTGCGGGCCTTTGTTAAATTTAAAACTTGTAATCCCCTTGCTCATGTTTTTCATCTCGCACAAACTGTACCTGTATGGGATGTTTTTAATGAAAAAGGGATGCTTGCCGGGTTTTTCGTTCGTGGGTAAATCCCGCGACAAGGAGCGAATCCTTGTTATTGTTTAAGATAAACGTTTTTCGCCCGGCAACAGGCCTTGCCGTCCCCCACTCCACTCGACCGTTCTCGCGCTCTTGGCGGAGGCAGGGATGAGGTGGGCTTTAGGCTCCTCGTTCTACCTCCTTGCCGCCGCGGCTACAACCAAATCCGGACCCAGGAAATAATCCTTAGGTATAGGAAAAAGGGGAGCACGGCAGCCTAGAGATAAAAACGAGGTTTCACATACCCCAGTCCGGTTCCGAAATGCATGACAGAGGATAAAAGACTTATCTGGATCTGCAGCCCCCGGCAATCTCATCTTGCCGCGGTTGGATCCTTGTGCTTGCAGCCCCCGGCAACTCTGGTTTGCCGGGGTCGGGGTGCCGGTCCGTTTCCTTCTTTCCAAGTAGCTCAGCAGAAGTGCTCATGTGCCCTGCGAACCAAAGGAGGACAGAAAAGGAACAGATAGACGCGCACTCGACCTCTAGGCTAGGGGTTAGTCGCCGCTAAGCACTATCAACCCTAACCAAGGAAGAGACTCGACCTAGCATGCATGCTATAACTTAGGGCGCCAGCGCTTCATTTATTTATGCTCAGGGTCTGCGCCTGGCTTTGTACAAAGGGTCACATGCCTTGCCGGCAAAGCTTGTACAAAAGGTGGCTTGCCGGGAGGCCTGGCAAGCCGCGCCTTATGGGTAAAACTTGCGAAGATGCTCGATGTTCCAGGAGTTGCTCACTGGGACAGCATCTTCGGTCTCCAGGCGGACTGCGCCGGGCCTGGTGACTCGTATTACCCGATAAGGGCCTTCCCACTTCGGCGTCAACTTGTTGGTATTCTTGGCCGACTGCACGCGCCGAAGAACAAGGTCGCCTTCCTCAAAGCTTCGGGCATGAACCTTGCGGCTATGGTAGCGGCGCAAGGCTTGCTGGTAGCGCGCTGCTCTCACAGCCGCCCGAAGACGATCTTCCTCAAGGAGCGTCGCGTCATCTTGGCGCAACTGCTCTTGCTCAAGCTCATCATAAGCGAGCACTCGAGGTGACCCGTATATGAGTTCCGTGGGGAGAACTGCTTCTGCCCCGTAGACCAGGGCAAAAGGTGTCTGGCTGGTGGCTCGATTTGGCGTCGTCCTGATCGACCAAAGAACCGCCGGCAATTCATCAATCCAGCGCCTTCCACTCTTGTGCAGCTTGTCAAAGGTCTTCGTTCTCAGGCCTCGCAACACTTCAGCATTTGCCCTCTCCGCTTGGCCGTTGCTCCGTGGGTGTGCCACGGAAGCAAAACAGACCTTGCTACCGAGGTCTTGAATGTATTGCATGAAGGTGTGGCTTGTGAACTGCGTGCCGTTGTCGGTGATGACTCTGTTTGGCACACCAAAACGGCAGACCAGTCCCTTGAAGAAATTGATGGCTGACTGAGCATTCACCTTTCTCACTGCTTCCACTTCCGGCCACTTTGTGAACTTGTCGATTGCAACGTACAACTACTCAAAGCCCCTGACAGCGCGGGGGAAAGGGCCCAGTATATCGAGCCCCCAGACCGAGAATGGCCAGGAGAGAGGGATTGTTTGAAGGGCTTGAGCTGGTTGATGAAGCTTCTTTGAATGGAACTGGCACGCTTCACACTTGGTTACTAGTGCTGTCGCATCCTGGAGGGCGGTGGGCCAGAAGAAACCTTGCCGGAACGCCTTCCCGGCAAGGGCCCTCGACCCTATGTGGGAACCACATATGCCTCCATGTATCTCTGCCAACAGCTCCAGTCCTTCCTCCCGGGGGATGCACTTCAATTTCACACTGTTTGGCCTTCTCCTGTACAGGACATCATCGACGAACTCGTATAGGGCGGACCGACGGGCTACTTTTTCCGCTTCTTCCTGCTCCTCAGGAAGTTCCCCATTTCAGAGGAATTGGACGGTATGCTGCGCCCACGCCGGAGCATGGGGCTCGACAGCAAGGGCCAAAGGCATTTCTTCTGCCATGGGAGCGGCTATCTCTACGGCCAGGGCTTGACGCCTCGCCGGAGCCAGTTGCTCTTGGGCAGGCTCAGCGTCCGCGGCAGCACCCTTGCCGGCAGCCCCAGGGGGCTTGGTAGGGAAGTACTTGCCGGGAGTTGACTTCCTCCGCTTGTTCTGCCCCGCTGATGGCTCGACGGATGGTTGAGTTAACCGGAGCAAAAAGGTACCTGGTTCCACAGGTAGCTTGAATGCAGCATGCTTTGACAGGTAATCAGCGTTGTCGTTCTCCATTCGGGGGACGTGTTCCGCTTGAATACCGTCAAAGCGCTCCTCCAGCTTCCTCACCTCATCTACGTAGGCCTCCATCAATGGGCTCTGGTAATCCTTGTTGACCTGCCTAACAACAAGTTGCGAGTCACCCCTGACGATGAGCTTCTTAACCCCGAGGTCTGCCGCGATCTTGAGACCGGCAAGCAATCCCTCGTACTTAGCAGCGTTGTTGGTGGACATCTCCCTGGGGAAGTGCATCTGGATCACGTACTTGAGGTGCTCTCCGATGGGCGCGACAAGCAGCACACCAGCACCAGCGCCTTGGAGCGAGAAATCCCCATCAAAGTACATGATCCAGTCGCGGTCTGCTTCCTTGCTGGGAAGAGTGGTCTCCTGGATTTCTTGTCAGGCGTTGAGGTCCATTCCGCAATGAACTCCGCCAAGATTCTGCTCTGGATTGTTGAGGTACTTTCAAACTTCAAACTGAAACTTGATAGCTCCAAGGCCCATTACACAATCCTTCCGGTTACATCTGGGTTATGCAGTATCCGTTGCAATGGGAGGCGGGTGACGACAGTGATCTCGTGGGCTTGGAAGTAATGACGCAACTTCCTTGAGGCCATAAGGAGGCCAGAGAGCAATTTTTGCACACCAGAATACCTCGACCTAGCCCCCTGCAAGAGGGAGCTAACAAAGTAAACCGGGTGATGCATCATTTTCTTCTTCTGCACCACTTCACTCGACTGTGCGGGCACTGCCTTGGTGGCATCAGACTCTGCTGGGGGCCGCGCCTTGCCGGCACCAGGTCCTGCCGGGGGAATCTTTGGCTCGCCATCCGCTGGTTCTGCTGCCGTCATTGCCTCCTCGTCGACCTCCCTCTGTGCCACCAGTGCGGCGCTGACCACTTGATTCGTCGCCGCCAGATATAGCAGCAACGGCTCTTGTGGTTTAGGCGCAACCAGTATTGGCGTGGAGAAAAGGTATTTCTACAGATCCTGCAATGCTGCCTCGGCTTCTGGGGTCCACTCCATTGGGCCCGCCTTCTTCAAGACTTTGAAGAAAGGAAGGGCGCGCTCAGCGGACTTGGAGATGAACCGGCTCATGGCGGCAACGTAGCCAGTGAGCCGACGTACATCCTTGATCCGCTTGGGCGCCTCAATCTGCTCAATAGCCTTGATCTTGTCTGGGTTTGCCTCGATCCCGCGCTGCGACACAAAGAACTCGAGAAGTTTCCCGGATGGAACGCCGAAGACACACTTCTCAGGGTTCAGCTTGAGGTTGATCTTGCACAGGTTGGCAAATGTCTCTTCCAGATCTTGCACAAGAGTTGGCCCGTCCTTGGTTTTGACCACTATGTCATCCATGTATGCCTCCATATTTCTATGGAGCTGAGGTTCAAAACCAATTTGGACTGCTCTTGCGAACATTGAGCCGGCACTCTTCAACCCGAAAGGCATCCGTAAAAAGCAATACGTATCACATGGGGTGATGAATGATGTCTTCTCTTCATCTTCTCTTGTCATGAAGATCTGGAGGTAGCCTGAATAGGTGTTGAGGAATGATTACAGATCACACCCGGCTGTGGAGTCAACAATCTGGTCGATGCGCAGCAACGGGAAGGGGTCCTTAGGACAAGCCTTATTAATATCTGTGTAATCAATACACAGCCTCCACTTCCCATTCTCCTTGCGCACCACTACCGGATTGGCCAACCATGTCGGGTGGAGCACTCCTCTCATCAAACCTGCCGCTTCCAACTTCCTGATCTCCTCTATGATGAACTCCTGTCTTTCCAGAGCCTGCTTTCTGACCTTCTGCTTCACGGGCCACGCGTGGGGGCAGACAGCTAGGTGGTGCTCAATCACCTCCCTGGGAACACCGGGGAAGTCGGACGCTTGCCATGCAAACACGTCGACATTTTCCCGCAGGAAGGTGACGAGCGTGCCTTCCTATTTGCTGTCGCGGGTGGAGCCTATGGTGAAGGCCCCTCCCGTGCCATCCTCCCCGACGGGCACCTTCTTGGTCTGCGGCGGCTCGGCTCTGGATCTCTTGCTCTTGTCGGTAGAGCTCTCTGGCACGTCCTCAACGGTAGCACAACACTCCGAGGAGGTGCGCTTGCCGGAGTGGGTGCGAGAGGTCTTGCCGGGCTCCTTCTTCCCTCCCGTGCCTTCTTCGGCAAGAGCAGGTACCTTGACGGCAGCTGCTGCAACGGCTTCCCGGTAGAGTTCATCGGCGTAGATCAGCGCGTCCTTCTTGTCGGATGGGACGGAGATGATGGTCAACGGCCCGGGCATCTTTAGCATGTTGCAGGCGTAGTGTGACGCCGCCATGAACTTGGCTAATGCCGGGCGGCCGAGGATCCCGTTGTAGGGCAAGGGGATCTCGGCCACGTCGAAGACGATCCTCTCCGTCCTGTAGTTCAACTCTCCTCGAAATGTCATAGGCAGTGTGACCTTTCCCTTCGGCTGGCTCCTCCCCGGATTGACCCCTTGAAACGTGCCCGTTTCCTTGAGGTCTCCATCAGGGATTTGCAACCCTTTGATCACGACAGGCGAGATCAGGTTCAGGCCGACCCCGCCGTCAACCAACATCTTGTTTACCCTGAGGTTGCGTATCGTTGGTGAGACCAACAATGGCAAACACCCGACCGCGGTAGTGCGGTCATGGTGGTCCTCGGCGTCAAAGATGAGGGGCGTGCTGGACCACTTCAGCGGCTTCTGAGCGTCGAACGACGGCTCTGCTGCTGTGATCTCACGCGCCCACTGCTTGAGCTGGCGGTGAGAGGTATGCAGCGAGGCACCGCCATCGACACACATGGCCTCCGTAGCCTTCTGGAACCCTTGCTCACCAGACTCGTCATCCTCGTCGTGATCATCGTCTTCTTGTTTCTTGTCGCGGCCCCGGGCGGGCCTCTCTTGCTGGTTGTCCTTGTTGGGGCGGCCTCCTTGGCCGCTACGCTTCTTGCCGGATCCCTCAGCACCGTCCTGGTCCTTCTCCTTGTCCCACCTCTCATACTCAACCTTTTGCTTCTCAGCAAGCAGCTCGACTTGTCAGCGGTTCTGGGGGTCGTGGCCCTTGGTGCGGTGGATCTTGCAGTATTGCTTGCCGGAGCTTCCTGGCTTGTCGGTAGCCGCCAAGGCCCAGCAGGCGGCGCACCCAGCAATCTCCTTGCCGGGGGCGTCTGCCTTGACCTTCTTGCCGGCACCGGTATCGTCAGATCCCTCAACGGCAAGCACGGCCTTGCCTTCGCATTTCCTGTTGCGATGCCGGCTCTTCTTCGTCGGGGTGGCGGTGTCTTCATCGGTAGAGTCGGTTTCCACGTCGGTGTCTTCGTCGGGGTACTTCCTTCCCTCTTCAGCCCGGGCGCACCTATCGGCCAGAACATAGAGCTCGGCCACATCCTTAACCTTGGTCATCGCCAGCTCCTCGCGCATCTTGCGATTGCGCACGTTCTGGTGGAACGCGCTAATCACAGCGGCGGGATGAACGTCGGGGATGTTGTACTGCACCCGGCTGAATCTCTGGATGTACTTGCGCAGGGTCTCCCCTTCCTTCTGGGGAATGATATGCAGATCACTGGCTTGGCCATGAGCTTGGTGGCCTCCTGTGAAGGCGCCAACGAACTCATGGCACAGATCTGACCAAGAAGAAATGGAATCCACCAGCAAGTGCATCAACCAAGACATCACATTGGGCTTGAGCGCCAGCGGGAAATAGTTGGCAAGCACCTTGTCGTCGCGAGCCCCAGCAGCCTGCATCGCGATGGTGTAGATGCTGAGGAACTCGGATGGATGGGTCTTGCCAGTGTACTTCTCGCCGATGTCGGGGTTGAACGTGCGGTGGGATGGCCACTGGAACTGCCGCAGCTCACGGGTAAAAGTCGGGCAGCGCACCTCGTAAGGTAGGCCGCCGGGGCCCCCCGGTGCCGGGTGGTCCATAGCGGGTCCCACCCGCTTGTCCGACTGGCGGCGCGTTTCGCGCCGGCGCTCGACGGTGGTTCGAGCGTCTTCGTGAGCTCGCTCCCGAAGGACCTGGCGCTGGTCATGGAGGGTCTGCGGGTCGGACGATGCTATGGAGATGTTATCACAAGCGTCGTCGCGACGGGCCGATGCCCGCGGCGGCTGGCGAGGAGGAGGAGAGTGCACCGTGGCCGCAGCTCCCCCGGTCCTCCCAGCGCTAGCATGTGGTGGCTCGGTGAAGTGCCGACCCGAGGGCCCCGCCGGTCGCGGATCGTCTTTGTTTGCGACGGCGACGAGGCTCCGGATGGTGGCCCTCCACTCATCGAGCTTCTCCGCAGCAGGAGGGAAGTCGAGGAGCAGCTCTGCGCGCGCCAAAGCTTCCGTTGCCGTGGGTGGCGGTGACAGCTGCGTGGATCGCGGCGCGCTTCGACTTCTAACTACGTTAGAAGGAGCTCCGTTACGACCCAGCGGCTGCGTGCCATTTTCGCCAGTGCTTCGGTGAGCGTGTTGGACCCCTTCATCTTGCGGGTGACGCACAGGGCTCTTCCCACGGCGGTGCCCAGGGTCACCAATGTGGTGGCGCTGCTCGGCGTGCACACCATGGGAAGAGCGCGTGATGGTCGCCGTTGTGAGCGTCTTGGAGGTCGCTGCGCCGCCCGGAGGTGGCACAACGACACCCCTGGAGGGTCCCGCACCGCCTGCGGGGGGGTCGGCTCCGTCTTTGGATCCGGCCGCGTGCGGCCGGTCATCTGGCGCGCGAACGATGCCGCTCGCCAGGCTCTGACTGCCTGGGCGATGCTAGTGCTCGCGGACCGCAGCCCGGCTCCTGTCCGCGACCGGTCCACTACTCGTCCGCACCGGTACGGGCCGTTCAGCTCCCAACGAGCCGATTGTCGTGGCCGTCTTCTTCTTAGGAGCCATGGCGACGAAGAACTGCTAGGCTACCTACAAGACCAGATTGTCACAATTGCGCCCCCTACCTGGCGCGCCAAAGATGTCGGTGTGGAACGACACCTATGGGGTCACAAGAATCCCTACTACGGTTGCCGGGGCGCGGGGTTGCAAGAAGAGCAGGGCTAGTAGACAGCACAAGGATTGTTTACCCAGGTTCGGGCCGCGAGGATGCGTAAAACCCTAGTCCTACTTTGGTGGGTGTATTTCAGAGAGTTCTTGGGCTCTCGAACTAGCTGTGGTCAGTGCGTGGTTCGAAAGAGCCGAATCCTTCTCCAGTATGCCATGGGCCTCCTTTCATAGTCAGAAGGGGCTGCCACAGTGGCACA
Source organism: Triticum aestivum (assembly GCF_018294505.1). Lineage (NCBI taxonomy): Eukaryota > Viridiplantae > Streptophyta > Magnoliopsida > Poales > Poaceae > Triticum > Triticum aestivum. The sequence goes on along the minus strand of NC_057808.1, from coordinate 535,737,945 downwards.
CAGGAGGTGGAAACGCATGCAGTGCCCTGAGCTTATCGCTCGTATTACAGGACAAGACACATTTATTGCGTGGCTTAGGTGTCCCCTTGCTTTATCGGGGACGGGGGCGAGGCCCGTCCCGTCCGTCGCCGCTCCTCCTCGCTTCGACACGCGCCCGGCCAGTGATGCGTGCGGTGCCATGTAGGCAGGCAGGCAGCTGAGGTGGCGCGGTGGTGGAGCCTTCACGAAGATCTGCATGTGCTCTTCGCTGTGATGAGAGTGTCTCTGCATTAGTCCGGGAGGGTCGTATAATGAGAAGTGCATGGATGAACCCGGGTACATATGAACCCACTTTGAAAAACACATTTCTAAACGCTAAAAAATTCTAAAAAAAAGTTGCACGGGTACGTCTCCATGTTCTATTGGCGTGCATAAAGTTTCACGGAAAAATAACCTTTTTTGTGGCCTGTGCAAAAAAGACAACAAATTATGTTGTGGAACATTATTTAGAAGCACTGGAATTTGTCTTTTTTGCGGAGACAAAACAAAAAGACATTTTTTTCATAAAACTTTGTGCCGCCTACACACATTTGCGAACATGTATGTGTGATATTTTCTTTTGAATTTTTTGAAATTTTAAAACGTGCTTAAAATGCATTTTTTGATAAGTGGGTGCATATGTCCATGGGTTCAGGGGGTGCCCTCTCGTCGTATAATCTGTTACTTTCCGAGGAAAACTTATGTATTTTGTTTCTCCTTACTCAAGTCATTCAGTGTTGCATGCCTTTTGAAGGAGTTTAGCTTTCCATATATATCTGATGTACTAACATCTCAATCTATTTCTCCGCAAAAAAAAAAAAATCTCAATCTATTGCTATGTGCAGCTAGTGCTACGCTGATGGTCGGGCCGGACATATCACGAGTCAAGTCATCAGCGCAGTCAGTAGGATCCCTTTTTTCTCCGCGGTTGGGAATTATGATTGTTACCTCTCATTTTTCATGGTAAATTGTAGTTCAGGCTCCAGAGTCCAGACTAGGTAAATGGAGGCACCAAAAGTTGGTACCTGAAAAAGAAAGATGCTGCTCAAGACTTGCTACTGGGTGCGGGGATTAATTCCCTGGCTAGGAGTTGAAAATCTATTTGTGGCTCCTACGCGTGTGCCTGATAGTTTCTTCCGTTGGGTGGCGCCGATCCACACTCTGTTTCTTGACATGTTTCATCTTCAAGAAGTAGGATAATCATCGTTGACCTGTTTCATCAGTTGCGAGAAAACAACATGTACTGGGTTTTCCCCTCTGTTTCCTCGTGAGAATCCCTCTTTTCCTCCTACTCTTGCTGGATGTTCTCTGTTTCAATCATGTGTGCAAAAGTTTCTTGGTAACAAACTACTAGCATGCGAATATATTAGAGGCAAGTAGTTTGGGTTATCGATATAATTGGCGGATTAAAGTACAACTATTTGTCCATGCAGCTTTCAAGTACTACTAATTCAGAACCAATGCAACAATGGATTGTGTCGATCGCACATGTTTCTGAATATTTTTGCTGTGGACTACCTAGGGTCTCTCCCACCAAATGTACAATAGGGTGTTTGCAACTAATTCACCCAACACCATGTCACAATCTAATTCACTAGAAGACCAGATGGTGTATGTGGTAAGCAAGCTCAAAACAAACAATGTCAACACAAAAACTAATTCATTAGAAGAGATTCAAAAACTGGTGAACGTGTGTCGTCGGGTCCATTGGCTCGGCAGATAGACCAAAGTAATCCCAAATCTCAGCCGCTCTAGGACATTGGAAGAAAGCATTTAGTGCATCTCACAATGGGCTTTTCAAGTCGGACATAAGAGCATCTCCGGCCGCGCCTCCAACAGGCCTCCCAGGCGATTTTTTAGCGCCGGTGCCTAAAAATCGGCCCAGTCGCGTCTTCAGGAGCCTGTTTTTCACCGGTTTGGGCGAAACTGGCGCCGGCGGACCCAGGCCGAACCTGGCACGCTGGGGGCGTCCAGGGGCGCCCGGGCAATCGTTTTTGGCGCGAAAGAACGGCGGGCCCGCCGAGTCAGCGACCCCCGCGCCTCGTCGTCCTCATCGCCTCGGTTTCCCGCGGGGAATCAATGCCAAGGCTGTCGCCGGTCAACCTTTCATTGATTCCTCACGGGCGGCGCGGCGCGGCGATGCACCACCTCTCACCACGCGTACACACGGCACCCACACCGCCCCGCCCGCTATATAAAGCAGCGCCTCCCCTCGCCTGTGGCCGCACCCCGTCCACAGCTCTCTCTCTCTCTCCCCGTGCGCCGCCGCCGCCGACGTTCCTCCCCTCTCTCCCCGTGCCCAGCCGCGACGATGGGAGAGACGTTCCTCGGCGATGGGGCGGCGGCCAATGGCTTCGGCCGCCGCTTGTTGCACGAGTGGGAAGCCTGCCTGCTATCCGAGGCCAACGTCACGTCGCCTCCCGACATGCGCGTGCCGGGACGGTGGAAGCTCAGCGCTGGTGGCGCCCCCATTCCCCCGCTACCCGACGTCACCGCGCGCGCCGACTACTTCGCCGACGAGGTCGATCGCGTGCGGGCGTCGCTGACGGAGGAGCAGCGGGCCCTCCCGCAGTACGTCGCCGGCAACCACGAGGCGTGGGCAGCGTACTTCCAGCGCCGGCAGGCGGAGCGGCTGGCCTCCACCAACAGGGCGCCGGTGGTGCGGGGGACCAAGAACAGCGAGGGCCGCCACCTGTGGTGGGGCACCCCCAGCCGCACTCTCCACGCCGTCCTCCAGCACCTCGAGGGCGGCAACGACCCGCCGATGACGTACCCTGCCGCCCCGGTCCCCCGCCGGATCGGCGGCCAATGGATGCCGAGGAGGGCTGGCTCCTCTTGTTCCTCCTCCCGCTCCTCCTCCCACTCCTCCGGGTCGTCGGCATTGTTCGACATTAAGGCCGAGCCCGCGGAGACCGCGGAGACGCCGCTCGGCCGGCGCACCCGCAGCACCGGCATCGTCATCAACGAGGGCGGGCACGCCTCCTTCTCGGCTTCTCCCCGCTTCGTCAAGCCGAAGACGGAGCCGGGGCTCGCCGGCGTGAAGACGAAGCCAGGGCTCGACGACGCGGTGACCTTGAAGTGGGCGCGCGAAGACTGGGCGTGGACGGAGCTGGAGCGCCAGTGCCGCGCCTTTGAGCAGTTCGCTGCTCGTCGCCGTGGCCGCGACGAGGGAGGCGTCGTCGTCCTCGACGACAGCGACGACGACGCGCCGCCACCGGTCCGCCAGGGCGACCCCGGGCAAGGGTCCAATAGGGGCGACCACGTGAAGGAGGAGAAGGACAACGAGGACAATGGCGGCGGCGGCGGCGACTTCGCCTCTCTCAGCGCGTTATTCGGCCTGTAGTTGCGGCCTCTTTGTTTTTTTGGGCTCTTTGTTTTTTTCTAAGTGTTTTATCTATGTAAAAAACTATTTCAGTTCACCGAAGTAATGTACGGTTTCGCCGATTATTTGTCCCGTTCGCCGAATTTTAGTCAAATAAATGTTTAAAAAAGTTTAAAACAGGCGCCTGGGGCTGACCCTGGAGGCGTCAGCTGGAAACCCAATCGCCCCCAGGCCGCCTTTATCGCCGGTTCGTCTCCAGGCGGCGATTTTGGGGGGCCAACGGCTGGAGATGCTCTAAGCTGCTGTTGTGGATATGACGATTGGATAAACCCTAAACCCCTCTCCGCTCCGCCGAGATCCATCCCCAATCTCCCTCCCCTCGCCCCCTCTCCAGCCATTCCAGGTTCCTCTGCACACCCATCCCCAGATCCACCGCCATGGGAGCACCGCCGCCGCTACCGGGCGAGCTCGTCGAAGAGATCCTCCTCCGCGTCCCGCCGGACCACCCCGCATGCCTCCTCCGCGCCTCCATCGTCTGCAAGGACTGGGCCGGCATCATCTCATGCCCAGCCTTCCGCCGCCGCCTCCACGAGCTCCACCCGACACCACCCCTCCTCGGCTTCCTCCCTGGCGGGGGCTACGTGCCCCACCAGCACAGCTTCATACCCACCATCGCCTCGTCCTTCTCACCCGCCGCCCCGGACCACCGCTTCTGGCATGCCCTTGACTGCCGCCACGACCGCGCCCTCTTCGTCTCCCAGGGCCAGGATGGATATGCTCGGGAACTCCTTGTGTGGGAGCCAATCACGGGCGCCCAGCAGCGCGTACCGTGGCCCGCGGCGTATCCGTCCCGCTGCTACCCGACTATGGCGGCCGTGTTCTGCGCAGCGGACGGGTGTGACCATCGCCACTGCCTCGGGGGTCCTTTCCATGTGCTAGTCGACATCCAGGATGAATGCATTGACGTGCCTCTCATATCAGTGTGCGTATACTCGTCGGAGACCGGCGCCTGGGGCGAGCTGCTGACCTCCATCCTGGCCTTCTCCATAATCGAAACAAACTTTTCCAGCGTGCTCGTTGGGAGCTCTCTGCTTTACTTCCTGTTCTACAACTGGTTCAACCTCGACTACGGCGATCCATCGATTCTGGAGTATGACTTGTCAAGGCATGCCCTGAATGTGTTTACCTTTAGCCCACCAGACGACAACTACTGTGAACGCCACCTCATGCTGGCTGGGGATGCTGGACTGGGCGTAATCCAAGACTTTGATTCGCATCTCAAATTGTGGACAAGAGAGGCGAGTGACCGCATTGATGCACGATGGGTGCTCAGTCGGGTCATCGACCTCGGCACTTTGGTACCAACTAGTGCCCCATTGCATGAAGATTATAGAGTGTGCGTGATGGGCGTCGCTGAGGGAGCAAATGTCATTTTCGTCGACACAGTTGATGGTGTTTTCTCAGTTGAGTTACAGTCGGAGCATGTGAGGAAGGTGTGCGATCATGGCTTCGGTACTTTGATCCCAGTTGTCAGCTTCTACACTCCTGTACCCCGAGGCAAGCCTAGTGAGGAGCCTAACGAGGAGGCAGGGGGTGAGGAGAAGAAAACAATAGATCGGGCACAACAGCTGTTGAGCAAGGGGTCCAATGCGACCAAGGAAGGGGACTTTGTCAACACATTCGAATGCGTCAGCAACGACCACAATATCAGGTGAGTCCCAAACGCCTCCCCTATTCCATGCCACACATCATTCGTATGGATGGCATTCTCAAAAAAAAAAAAACTTCTCAATAGTTTGGTACTCTTCAGGATCAGCCTTTGCTTTCCTTGTGTCCTTAGTTGCTTTAGGCCTTTGAATTTTGTAGTTTGGGAGATGAGTTTAGAGCGGTATTAGATGTTCTACGACAAGGAGGTTGCCAAGCGGTATTTATCTCTTTTTTTTTCTTGTTCGGCTGCGAGCACGAAAGTGTGTTGGCATTTCAGGGGTTCAATGAGCTGAATTAGCGTTAGTGTGGCATCTTTTGTGATGGTTAGTGTCATGTGATTTGCATTTAATCAAAGTGCAATTACTGGAGTGATAGATGTTATCATATTTGAGAAGAGTTCTATGCCTCTGTTGCCGGCTAGTTGTAAATATCTCATCGATGTACCGTTTATTGGTATGGTACTGTAGATCGTAATTGTACTTCATAATATTTGCAAACACTAGCTAGTTGTTAGAAACCGAACTCAACAGAACATAGTTAGAACCTAGCATCATTAAAACCGACAATGGAATAATTGTAGCAGCGCTACACAACTTTAATACCCTCGTGTTATTTATAATCTTAACAGTTATAGACTGAAAATTTACCCCTTTGTTTTCATCTAGGGTTCCTTGTTATGGAGAAGGTGCTCTGGAGGGTGCTAGCATGCTCAACAAACATGGATGTGCCTTGCTACCGGAAGATTCTTCGGGTGATATTCCCAAGAGTGCACCAAATGAAGTGTCCGTGAAGGGTACAACCAGCAAAGATGATGGCAGAAACTCGACGACCTCTGATAGCAATGTTGAGGGTGCTCCAGCTTCAGAGAAAGGTGAGTCTGAATAATTTACTGTATCTCATTGTTCCTTCCGGAGACCATTGTCGGTGCCAGGGCTGCACTATTGTGTGGCCAAATGCTTGCTTGATTTCCGCTGAGGTTTGCATTGTTCTCTAGGCTTTATATGGAATATGGAACGATTTCTCAAAGAAGCTGCTGAATTAATTGAACCCGCAATTTTAACGTGGCATTCGATCCCCCCTAGACAGTCGTATTACCTACATAAGACAATGGTCATGTACTCCTACAAGTGCAAAGTAATAGTCTTGTTTGGGATTTCAACTCAATATAAATTATCTCTTGAATTTACACCATCATTCTGTGAAGGGACCATTTAGTTTTTACTAGTGGTTGTTATATGCTTTTATAGTAAGCTTGTTTATCAGTCAGATCCATATTTTCAGGCGTGTATGCGATATATCAGCTAGCTGCCTTATAAGTTTATATATATTTATTTAGTAATTTTCATATTTCTTACCATTGAATTATAGATATGGATATATGAACCATCAGCTTGGGTGCTTAACTGTTTTTTCTTCCTCCCAGTTAACTGTCTAAATCGTGTACTTGTACTGGGTAGGTTTTGCTGCATAAAGGTAACTTATTTTAGCAATCATGTGTTTCAAATTTAGGCAATAATGTGAATATCCAATGGTTATCAGTGTTATTATGAAAGCAAGCTGTGTATTCCATCATAACAATGAGATAATGCGGACAGCCAATCACTGTTACGGGTATGCATTAGTATCCTCTGTGGAGATGCTTCCTTTGATTTTGTTCTCATATATATCTAGTAAATGATAAGGAATATATCCCAAATGCCCATTGAAGACCGAACTGTCTATCAGACATTCAGACTGCTGTCTGCAAGTTAAAAATGCCTCCTTCACTTGTTCTTCAGTGAGGATATTGAAACAACAGCAAGAGGATGAGGAGAGGAAGCTTCAAGATGCAAAGAAGGTAAAGTGCAACCAGTTGTGTATATCATTGCCTGCTTTTACAACTAGTTTTCCATTCAACATGAGACTTGCTTGCAAAACAGTCAAGTGGGCTGTTGAAAATCGGTAGAATTCATAATGAGTGGATATAAACTGTTTCCAGAAGGGGCAGGTTGGCCAGGCTGTGGGCATTATGATGTTGTTGCTGTCATGGATTTTGGAGTGGACGTGAAGGCTGCTTCAGGTGGTATCTTTTGGTCGGCGTGTGGCTGCCGAGGACATGGTTGTGGGCTCGTTGCTATATGCAGCTTGATCGGAAGATAGCTAGTGCCCGACACAACTCTATGTGCAAGAAGACAATTGGTGATTAAATTTCTCAAGGCTCGGTTCTTCTACTCTTTCTGGTTAAAGAAATATATGATAACCGTCTGAACTGTTTCGTAGAAAGGATTTCATTTCAGAGCATATGCGTTGTAGCTAATTCCGAGACAGGTGGTGCATTCTTATTCCCAAATCGACATTTGTTCCTGGAGCATAAAATTTAATTAGTTTTGCCGAAGGGGATTTTCCTTTACACAGCGCTGCTGCCGTGCAACAACTGAACAATATGTAGGTAAAATTGTACTAGAGCTGCGACAATAAATTTAGACCGAAGGGAGTGCAGTCATTTTAATTTGTTTGGCAGGCATAGCTGGTATGTCGGTTTGCTGGGCGTCATCAGCAGCAAGGAGCTCTCCCATGGCACTCACTACACGAGGTACCTCGTCTTCAAGCTCACTTTCCGGCCTCAGCTACATGGGGTACCGTCTGCAGCGCCTCATTGGCATGGTGCCTCTACTTCGACGTGCGCTGTCCGCCCCTCTTAGTTCCGCTGCTGACATTGGTGGCGGCAGAAAAAAGAAGAAGATGGGCTGCAAAAACCGAACCAGGGAAATAAACCTCCAGCATAGCAAGCCTGGTCGGCCCGGAGGCATGGGCCCAAGCTGTCAGACTGGGGAAACAATTATAATGAATAATTTGTGGCACAAGTTTACTCAAATTAGGCAAAAAAAATTAAGAAACAATTAAAATGAATAATTTGTGACCGATGCGACCTCTCACGACGCTCATGTATTGAAATGGTGCGTCGGCCGAGAGCGACGCCCTCGCCATTTTCCCGGCGCATGTGGCTGCCCTGTGTTCAAATGAAAGCCCGCCCGTCCGTCTGCCTACATAAAACATGCGTGCGGTTGCCGAGGAACTACGAGTCGGCGCCACCCGACCGTCCGTCTGCTGCCCTTCATTAATCACGTCGCCAATTACCCTGCCACCCCCCGGTTATATAAGCCGCAGGCCCGGCCAAAGCCGCATCCATAATCCCCGCTCCCTTCCTCCTCTTTGCACCATGGCCGCTATGGCCTCCTCGAGCTCCAAAGCCGTCCAGGACAGCCTCTCGTCTGCGCAGAAAAAGGAGATCGCCGCCATTGCAGCTGACTGGTAGGATGACAGGAAGATGGAGGTCGGTGTCGGTGTCAAAACCGGCGGATCTCGGGTAGGGGGTCCCGAACTGTGCGTCTAGGATCGATGGTAATAGGAGACGGGGACACAATGTTTACCCAGGTTCGGGCCCTCTCTATGGTGGTAATACCCTACTTCCTACTTGATTGATCCTGATGAATATGAGTATTACAAGAGTTGATCTACCACGAGATCGTAATGGCTAAACCCTAGAAGTCTAGCCTGTATGACTATGGTTATGTATCTTGTCCGTTCCGGACTAAGCCCTCCGGTTTATATAGACACCGGAAGGATCTAGGGTTACACCAAGTCGGTTACAGAGGAGGAAAGCTTCATATTTGGCCGCCAAGCTTGCCTTCCACGCCAAGGAGAGTCCCATCCGGACACGGGTGCGAGTCTCCGGTCTTCGTATCTTCACAGCCCATCAGTCCGGCCCATGGCTAACAGGCCGGACGCTCGAGGACCCCCTAGTCCAGGACTCCCTCAGTAGCCCCTGAACCAGGCTTCAATGACGAGGTGTCCGGCGCGCAGATTGTCTTCGGCATTGCAAGGCGGGTTCCCTTCTCCAAATAGTCTTCGGACGCAAAGAATGTATCTGGACCTGTAACATAAACACCACACACCACCACGGAGAATATAATATTTCATGAGTCCAATCCACTGACAACTTTTTATAATGTGACATCACATCTACCGGTCATTATTTCGAACCGTTTTCGTCTGTCGTTCCGTGTTTCGAGATGCGGTTTTCACCGGCACGTCTTGTCAAAGCAGAGATCGTGTCCCCTTATTGCGGGATTCTCATCAATACGGGCGTGGGTAATCCAACCGTGCCATTTTGCACAGCCCTTGGTGAGGGAGTCCTGGACTAAGGGGTCCTCGGGCGTCCGACCTGTTATCCATGGGCCGGACTGATGGGCTGTGAAGACGTGAAGGCCGAAGACTGTACCCGTGTCCGGATTGGACTCTCCTTGGCGTGGAAGGCAAGCTTGGCAATCAACTATGAAGATTCCTTCTTATGTAACCGACTCCATGTAACCCTAGATCTCTCCGGTGTCTATATAAACCGGAGGGCATAGTCCGAATAGAGGATACACATTACCATAGTCATACAGGCTAGGCCTCTAGGGTTTTAGCCATTACGATCTCGTGGTAGATCAACTCTTGTAATACTCATATTCATAAAGATCAATCAAGCAAGTAGGGTATTACCTCCATAGAGAGGGCCCGAACCTCGGTAAACATCGTGTCCCCCATCTCCTGTTACCATCGATCCTAGGCGCACAATTCGGGACCCCCTACCCGAGATCCGCTGGTTTTTGACACCGACATTGGTCCTTTCATTGAGAGTTCCACTGTGCCGTCGACGAAAGGTTCGATGGCCCCTTCAATCGTCGATAGTGACGCTGTCTAGGGAGAAACCTTCCTTCCCGGACAGATCTTTGTATCCGGCGGCTTCGTACTGCGGGCCAACTCACTTGGCCATCTGGAGCAGATCGACAACTACGCCCCTGGCCATCAGGTCAGATTCGGAAGCTTGAATTACGTCGCGGACATCCGGGGAGACTTGATCTTCACCGGATACGAGACCGCGGCGATCGCTCCCCCCGATGAACATGACTTAAATCTGTCATCGGATCACATCCAGGAGATGGTTCCTGTCGCTGCAACGACCTTAAAGCCGGAGCAGATTGCGCCATCTGAGGCCACAGAGTCCGCGACGTTGGAGCCGCACACAGACTCAGCCCCATGCAACGTCTGTGTTAATGGAACGCCGGACTCGTATCCGGCCGTGAGTTCCGAACCACGCGTGGCTGTGAACACCGAGCTTGATCGGTTATCGATTTTCGAGTTCAGCACCGCAGACATCTTTCAACACTCGCCCTTGGGCGATGTACTAAACTCATTAAAGAACCTGTCCTTGGCTGGTGTCTCTCAGCCGAATTATGTCCGGTTTGAACTGGAGGCTGATGACGGAGAATTTTGTTCCCCACCCACCACCCACTTCATCGCCACTGTCGAAGACCTAACGGACGACCTCGATTACGATTCTGAAGACATCGACGTTATGGACAACGATGCCGGAGAAGAGGAGGCCCAAAACCCGCCGTTCACCGGACGCTGGACGACCACTTCCTCATATGACGTATACATGGTGGACACACCAAAAGATAACAGCGACGACGACAAATAAAACCCAAAGGAGGACCCTCCTAAAAGACAACCAAAGCGCCAGCGTCAGCGGCGCCGCTCTAAACCCCGCTGCAGCAGGGACAGCAACACCGGCACAGGAGACGACAACACTCCGGATGGTGCCGAAGATACAGAAGAACCGGATGAACAAATCGTCGAACGAGACAATCGGGAATCAGGGCATGCCAGCCCAGACAAACAGGCCATAGAAGAAGACTCGGAGGACGATAGTTACCATCCGCCCTCCGAGGAGGAGACGAGCCTCGGCAACGAAGACTTCATCGCGCCCGAGGATCCCCCGGAGCAGGAGCGCTTTAAGCTTCAGCTCATAGCCACTGCAAGAAGCCTGAAAAAGAAACAGCAACAGCTTCAAGCTGAACAAGATCTGCTTGTCGACAGATGGACGGATGTCCTCGCAGCCGAAGAATACGGCCTCAAGCGCCCTGCCAAGAGCTACCCGAAACGCAGACTGCTACCTTAGTTCGACGAGGAGGCGCCGGAGCCCATATCTCGCCCGCGCAATGCGGAACGACCACCACGTGGTCGAGACAGGGCGGCGGACCGACCACCCCGCGGTCGGGACAAAGCGGCAACCCATGCCGAGCAGCAGCCTGCCCCACCGCCCCGCAACAACAGAGATGGAACAACTCGGGGTCACGCGTACGACCTCCGGCAAACCCTGGATAGTAGAGCAGGACATACAAGATCGATCTACGGATCGCGAGGACGTGCCTCGAGACACGATGACGGCTACCTATTGGGATGTGATAGCCATAACCACGCCCGGGCCGAATGCCGTAGACGGACTCCATCAGAGCTACGTCATGATGTGGCCCGATATAGAGGCGCCACACACCCTCTCTGCTTCACAGATGAAGTACTGGATCATGAATTCCCCAAGGGGTTCAAGCCCGTCAACATCGAATCATACGATGGAACAACTGATCCCGCCGTGTGGATCGAGGATTTTATCCTCCACATCCATATGGCCCGCGGAGATGACCTCCACGCCATCAAATACCTCCCACTAAAACTTAAAGGGCCAGCTCGGCACTGGTTAAACAGCCTGCCTGAAAATTCCATTGGCAGCTGGGAGGACTTGGAAGAAGCTTTCCTTGACAACTTCCAAGGTACATATGTCCGGCCACCAGATGCCGATGACTTAAGTCACATAGTTCAACAACCTGGGGAGTCAGCCAGGAAATTCTGGACTAGGTTCTTAACTAAAAAGAACCAGATAGTCGACTGTCCGGATGTCGAAGCCCTGGCGGCCTTTAAACATAGCATCCGTGACAAATGGCTCGCCCGTCACCTCGGCCAGGAAAAGCCGAAATCTATGGCAGCCCTCACGGCACTCATGACCCGCTTTTGTGCGGGTGAGGATAGCTGGCTAGCCCGTAGTAAAAATACGGCCAGCGATGCAGGCCCCTCCGAGGCCAAAAACAGCACCGGCAAACTCCGGTGCAATAGACACAAACGCCAAAGCAATGGCGATAATACCGATGACACACGGTTCACGCCGGATTCAGTGGCTCCAAGCCCGGCCAGCGGAAGAAGCCCTACAAAAGGAACAGCGAGGGACCATCCAGCCTGGACCGCATACTCGACCGTCCGTGCCAGATACATGGCACCCCAGACAAACAAGCCAATCACACCAACAGAGATTGTTGGGTCTTCAAACAGGCTGGCAAGTTAAATGCCTAAAACAAAGAAAAGGGATCACAAAGTGAGGACGAGGACGAAGAGCCCGGGTAGCCGAACACTGGGGGACAGAAGAAATTTCCCCCTCAAGTTAAAATGGTGAACATGATTTACGCTACACACATCCCCAAAAGGGAGCGCAAGCGTGCACTCGGGGACGTCTACGCGGTAGAGCCAGTCGCCCCTAAATTCAATCCATGGTCGTCATTCCCGATCACCTTCGATCGTCGAGATCATCCAACTAGTATCCGTCATGGCGGTTCAGCCGCATTGGTCCTCGACCCAATCATCGACGGATTTCACCTGACACGAGTCCTAATGGACGGTGGCAGGAGCCTCAACCTGCTCTATCAGGATACAGTGCGTAAAATGGGCATTAATCCCTCATGAATCTAGCCCACCAAGACTACCTTTAAAGGAGTCATACCAGGCGTAGAGGCCTGTTGTACGGGTTCAATCACGCTGGAGGTGGTATTCGGTTCCCCGGATAACTTCCTAAGCGAAGAACTAATCTTCGATATTGTCCCCTTCCGCAGCGGCTATCACACACTGCTCGGACGAACCGCATTCGCTAGATTCAACGCGGTACCACACTATGCTTACCTCAAGCTCAAGATGCCCGGTCCACGCGGCGTCATAACAGTCAATGGAAATACGGAACGCTCCCTCCGTACAGAGGAGCACACAGCCGCCCTAGCAGTAGAGGTACAGAGCGGCCTTTTCAAGCAGAACCGCAATCCGGCTGCCGAGCCCCTGGACACCGTTAAGAAGATCCAGACTACGCTGCAACAGGACAACTCGGCTCATCAAGAGCTTGACTAGCAATTCGGCCTCCGTCCCAGCCCTAATCAAGTAGTGGCACTCGTACCACGCGTACATAATTACGCACTCAAAATCCCATGGGCATCGACGGAGGCACAGCTTGTGATCCACAGTACGGCTTGACCGACCCCGGACTCACACTTACTTTCAAAAAAAATTCTTATTTGTTTCTGGTTCCTTTTTCCACGGGCCTGACCACCAGTCCTTTCGAAGGACCGACATACAAAGACGGCAAGCAGCATAGGTGTGTAGGGTAACCTCTATACATTCTTCTTGACGATATTTCTACTTATTTCGCAGGGCCCGCACGCTGCGCCCTCTTGACTCCGGCATGTTAAATAGCCCGGATGCTTATCGCACTATTTGTACAAGATACGCATTAACGTATCCATACAGTTATAATGAAAATGGTCTGCGGCCCAGTTTCTGTGGTTTTCGCTTCTTACTTCATTCTATTTTCGGTTTGCTTATCGACTGCATCCGTACACTTTGGTACGTCTCATATTCGCCAGGGGCTCCCCATCGCCCCACAACACGGCAAACAAAGTCCGAACACTCCTTGTAGACATGTTCGGCACCCCGAATTTAGCATTATATGCATTGGCTCCGAATCATGTCTTTTGTCAATAGTTGGGTTGCCCGGCTCCTGTGCTTGCTACCCTACGTTCCGCTAAATCGGCTAGGGTAGTAAAGGGAGAACTACTGCGATTGTGCCCTGGCCTTAACCAGATGAGCGCCTCAGTAGAGAAAGCCGAAAACTGACTGTCATGATACGGCGAGAGCCGGTCAGCTGTTCGAGGGTTACAAATCGTTGGAGATTTTTTCCGCGTTACGCGAAGGATCGGTAATTCCCGATCAGATGTTGACAGCATTCTGGTTCGCACCAGGGGCTGCGCCCATGCTTTATTATAAAACTCCTATGGCTAAGTGAGGGCGTTTAAGCCGCATAGTCTGATTGCCTTGTTCGTTGCGCTAAACAACTCCTTCAAGGACCATATAATTGGATCAAGATTGTTTAGATTCCATCCCGAACACCTCCGTACTACCTACGTGAGGGCAGAAGCCGACGACTGGCCAACCCTCAGATTACATACAACACGGCCGAACAGGAGGAAACAATTAAAGCATAACAAAATCATATCACAAACAAGCTTTGTTTTCATAACACAAGGCAAAGGCAACATGAATACATTTATTCAAATACAATGTCCTGCGAACATTGTGCTGCCACATGACGAGAACCCTCCAGGACATCCGCAAAATACCGTTCGGGTTTGCGGTGCTCCTTGCCCTCCGGTTGCCCTCTGGTCACCTCGACGGCGTCCATCTTCGCCCACCACATCTTGCAACGGGCGAAGGCCATTCGCGCACCTTCAATACAGGTCGAGCGCTTGACGACATCCAGCCGAGGACAAGCGTTCACCATCCGCCTCACGAGTCCGAAGTAGCTGCCAAGCATAGCTTCGGCTGGCCACAGCCGGATTATCACATCCTTCATGGCTAGTTCAGCCACCCTATGCAGCTCCACCAGCTGTTTCAGCTGATCGATGAAGGACACGGGATGCTCTGGCGCCGCATATTGCGACCAGAATAGCTTCTCCGTAGAACCCCCTCCTTCGGCTCGGTAGAGCTCCGCGGCGTCCGATACACTGCGTGGCAGATCCGCAAAGGCCCCTGGGGAACTCCGAATCCGGGTTAGTAAAAGGTACTGCTTCTTCGCATACTTGCTTTGCATCTTAAATGCCTTACCCGCCGTAATCTTCTTGGCCTCCTGGATCTCCTAGAGGGCGGCCTGGGCCTCATTCCATGCGGTCTCCGCGCTCTGACGAGCCTTGGCGAGCTCGGTGTTGGGGATCGTAGCAGAATTTTAAAATTTCCTACGCATCACCAAGATCCATCTATGGAGTATACTAGCAACGAGGGGAAAGGAGTGCATCTACATACCCTTGTAGATCGCGAGCGGAAGCGTTCCAATGAACGGGGTTGATGGAGTCGTACTCGCCGTGATCCAAATCACCGATGACCGAGTGCCGAACGGACGGCACCTCCGCGTTCAACACACGTACGGAGCAGCGACGTCTCCTCCTTCTTGATCCAACAAGGGGGAAGGAGAGGTTGATGGAGATCCAGCAGCACGACGGCGTGGTGGTGGAAGTAGCGGGATCTCGGCAGGGCTTCGCCAAGCTTCTGTGTGAGGGAGAGGTGTTGCAGGGGGAGAGGGAGACGCCAGGGGCTGTGGTATTGCTGCCCTCCCTCCCCCCCACTATATATAGGACCCCTGGAGGGGGGCGCCGGCCCTGGAACCCATCTACATGGGGGGGCGGCCAAGGGGGAAGGGGGGTGGCTTCCCCCCCCAAGCCAAGTGGGGCGCCCCCCACCCCTAGGGTTTCCAATCCTAGGCGCAGGGGGAGGCCCAAGGGGGGGCGCCCCAGCCCACTAAGGGCTGGTTCCCTTCCCACTTCAGCCCATGGGGCCCTCCGGGATAGGTGGCCCCACCCGGTGGACCCCCGGGACCCTTCCGGTGGTCCCGGTACAATACCGATAACCCCCGAAACTTTCCCGGTGGCCGAAACTGGACTTCCTATATATAATTCTTCACCTCCGGACCATTCCGGAACTCCTCGTGACGTCCGGGATCTCATCCGGGACTCCGAACAACTTTCGGGTTTCCGCATACTAATATCTCTACAACCCTAGCGTCACCGAACCTTAAGTGTGTAGACCCTACGGGTTCGGGAGACATGCAGACATGACCGAGACGCCTCTCCGGTCAATAACCAACAGCGGGATCTGGATACCCATGTTGGCTCCCACATGTTCCACGATGATCTCATCGGATGAACCACGATGTCGAGGATTCAATCAATCCCGTATACAATTCCCTTTGTCAATCGGTATGTTACTTGCCCGAGATTCGATCGTCGGTATCCCAATACCTTGTTCAATCTCGTTACCGGCAAGTCTCTTTACTCGTACCGTAATGCATGATCCCGTGGCTAACTCCTTAGTCACATTGAGCTCATTATGATGATGCATTACCGAGTGGGCCCAGAGATACCTCTCCGTCATACGGAGTGACAAATCCCAGTCTCGATCCGTGCCAACTCAACAGACACTTTCGGAGATACCCGTAGTGTACCTTTATAGTCACCCAGTTACGTTGTGACGTTTGGCACACCCAAAGCACTCCTACGGTATCCGGGAGTTGCACGATCTCATGGTCTAAGGAAAAGATACTTGACATTGGAAAAGCTCTAGCAAACGAACTACACGATCTTTGAGCTATGCTTAGGATTGGGTCTTGTCCATCACATCATTCTCCTAATGATGTGATCCCGTTATCAATGACATCCAATGTCCATAGTCAGGAAACCATGACTATCTGTTGATCAACGAGCTAGTCAACTAGAGGCTTACTAGGGACACGTTGTGGTCTATGTATTCACACATGTATTACGATTTCCGGATAACACAATTATAGCATGAACAATAGACAATTATCATGAACAAAGAAATATAATAATAACCATTTATTATTGCCTCTAGGGCATATTTCCAACAGTCTCCCACTTGCACTAGAGTCAATAATCTAGTTACATTGTGATGAATCGAACACCCATAGCGTTCTGGTGTTGATCATGTTTTGCTCTAGGGAGAGGTTTAGTCAACGGATCTGCTACATTCAGGTCCGTATGTACTTTACAAATATCTATGTCTCCATTTTGAACACTTTCACGAATGGAGTTGAAGCGACGCTTGATATGCCTGGTCTTCCTGTGAAACCTGGGCTCCTTGGCAAGGGCAATAGCTCCAGTGTTGTCACAGAAGAGAGTCATCGGGCCCGACGCATTGGGAATCACCCCTAGGTCGGTAATGAACTCCTTCATCCAGATTGCTTCTTGCGCTGCCTCTGAGGCTGCCATGTACTCCGCTTCACATGTAGATCCCGCCACGACGCTTTGCTTGCAACTGCACCAGCTTACTGCCCCTCCATTCAAAATATACACGTATCCGGTTTGTGACTTCGAGTCATCCAGATCTGTGTCGAAGCTAGCGTCGACGTAACCCTTTACGACGAGCTCTTCGTCACCTCCATAAACGAGAAACATATCCTTAGTCCTCTTCAGGTACTTCAGGATATTCTTGACCGCTGTCCAGTGTTCCATGCCGGGATTACTTTGGTACCTTCCTACCAAACTTACGGCAAGGTTTACATCAGGTCTGGTACACAGCATGGCATACATAATAGACCCTATGGCCGAGGCATAGGGGATGACACTCATCTTTTCTCTATCTTCTGCCGTGGTCGGGCATTGAGCCGTGCTCAATTGCACACCTTGCAATACAGGCAAGAACCCCTTCTTGGACTGATCCATATTGAACTTCTTCAATATCTTGTCAAGGTACGTACTCTGTGAAAGACCAATGAGGCGTCTTGATCTATCTCTATAGATCTTGATGCCTAATATATAAGCAGCTTCTCCAAGGTCCTTCATTGAAAAACACTTATTCAAATAGGCCTTTATACTTTCCAAGAATTCTATATCATTTCCCATCAATAGTATGTCATCCACATATAATAAGAGAAATGCTACAGAGCTCCCACTCACTTTCTTGTAAACACAGGCTTCTCCATAAGTCTGTGTAAACCCAAACGCTTTGATCATCTCATCAAAACGAATGTTCCAACTCCGAGATGCTTGCACCAGTCCATAGATGGAGCGCTGGAGCTTGCATACCTTGTTAGCATTCTTAGGATCGACAAAACCTTCCGGCTGCATCATATACAATTCTTCCTTAAGAAAGCCGTTAAGGAATGCCGTTTTGACGTCCATCTGCCATATCTCATAATCATAGTATGCGGCAATTGCTAACATGATTCGGACGGACTTCAGCTTCGCTACGGGTGAGAAAGTCTCATCGTAGTCAACCCCTTGAACTTGTCGATAACCCTTAGCGACAAGTCGAGCCTTATAGATGGTCACATTACCATCCGCGTCTGTCTTCTTCTTAAAGATCCATTTATTTTCTATGGCTCGCCGATCATCGGGCAAGTCAGTCAAAGTCCATACTTCGTTTTCATACATGGATCCTATCTCGGATTTCATGGCTTCTAGCCATTTGTCGGAATCCGGGCCCGCCATCGCTTCTTCATAGTTCGAAGGTTCACCGTTGTCTAACAACATGATTTCCAGGACAGGGTTGCCGTACCACTCTGGTGCGGAACGTGTCCTTGTGGACCTACGAAGTTCAGCAGTAACTTGATCCGAAGCTTCATGATCATCATCATTAACTTCCTCCCCAGTCGGTGTAGGCACCACAGGAACATCTTCCCGCGCTGCGCTACTTTCCGGTTCGGAAGGGGTGACTATCACCTCATCAAGTTCCACTTTCCTCCCACTTAATTCTTTCGAGAGAAACTCTTTCTCCAGAAAGGACCCATTCTTGGCAACAAAGATCTTGCCTTCGGATCTGAGGTAGAAGGTATACCCAATGGTTTCCTTAGGGTATCCTATGAAGACGCATTTTTCCGACTTGGGTTCGAGCTTTTCAGGTTGAAGTTTCTTGACATAAGCATCGCATCCCCAAACTTTTAGAAACGACAGCTTAGGTTTCTTCCCAAACCATAATTCATACGGTGTCGTCTCAACGGATTTCGACGGAGCCCTATTTAAAGTGAATGCGGCAGTCTCTAAAGCATAGCCCCAAAATGAGAGCGGTAGATCGGTAAGAGACATCATAGATCGCACCATATCCAATAGAGTGCGATTACGACGTTCGGACACACCATTTCGCTGAGGTGTTCCAGGCGGCGTGAGTTGTGAAACGATTCCACATTTCCTTAAGTGCGTACCAAATTCGTGACTTAAATATTCTCCACCACGATCTGATCGTAAGAATTTTATTTTCCTGTCACGTTGATTCTCAACCTCACTCTGAAATTCCTTGAACTTTTCAAAGGTTTCAGACTTGTGTTTCATTAGGTAGACATACCCATATCTACTTAAGTCATCAGTGAGAGTGAGAACATAACGATATCCTCCGCGAGCCTCAACACTCATTGGACCGCACACATCGGTATGTATGATTTCCAATAAGTTGGTTGCTCGCTCCATTGTTCCGGAGAACGGAGTCTTGGTCATCTTACCCATGAGGCATGGTTCGCACGTGTCAAATGATTCGTAATCAAGAGACTCCAAAAGTCCATCTGCATGGAGCTTCTTCATGCGCTTGACACCAATGTGACCAAGGCGGCAGTGCCACAAGTATGTGGGACTATCGTTATCAACTTTACATCTTTTGGTATTCACACTATGAATATGTGTAACATCACGTTCGAGATTCATCAAGAATAAACCATTGACCAGCGGGGCATGACCATAAAACATATCTCTCATATAAATAGAACAACCATTATTCTCGGATTTAAATGAGTAGCCATCTCGAATTAAACGAGATCCAGATACAATGTTCATGCTCAAAGCTGGCACTAAATAACAATTATTGAGGTTTAAAACTAATCCCGTAGGTAGATGCAGAGGTAGCGTGCCGACGGCGATCACATCGACCTTGGAACCATTCCCGACGCGCATCGTCACCTCGTCCTTCGCCAGTCTCCGCTTATTCCGCAGTTCCTGTTTTGAGTTACAAATATGAGCAACCGCACCGGTATCAAATACCCAGGAGCTACTACGAGTACTGGTAAGGTACACATCAATTACATGTATATCACATATACCTTTGGTGTTGCCGGCCTTCTTGTCCGCTAAGTATTTGGGGCAGTTCCGCTTCCAGTGACCACTTCCCTTGCAATAAAAGCACTCAGTCTCAGGCTTGGGTCCATTCCTTGACTTCTTCCCAGTAACTGGCTTACCGGGCGCGGCAACTCCCTTGCCGTCCTTCTTGAAGTTCTTCTTGCCCTTGCCTTTCTTGAACTTAGTGGTTTTATTCACCATCAACACTTGATGTTCCTTTTTGATCTCCACCTCCGCTGATTTCAGCATCGAATATACCTCAGGAATGGTCTTTTCCATCCCCTGCATATTGAAGTTCATCACAAAGCTCTTGTAGCTTGGTGGAAGCGACTGAAGGATTCTGTCAATGACCGCGTCATCCGGGAGATTAACTCCCAGCTGAGACAAGCGGTTGTGTAACCCAGACATTCTGAGTATGTGCTCACTAACAGAACTATTTTCCTCCATTTTACAGCTGAAGAACTTGTCGGAGACTTCATATCTCTCGACCCGGGCATGAGCTTGGAAAACCATTTTCAGCTCTTCGAACATCTCATATGCTCCATGTTTCTCAAAACGCTTTTGGAGACCCGGTTCTAAGCTGTAAAGCATGCCGCACTGAACGAGGGAGTAATCATCAGCACGTGATTGCCAAGCGTTCATAACGTCTTGGTTCTCTGGGATTGGTGCTTCACCTAGCGGTGCTTCTAGGACATAATCTTTCTTGGCAGCTATGAGGATGATCCTCAGGTTCCGGACCCAGTCCGTATAGTTGCTGCCATCATCTTTCAGCTTGGTTTTCTCTAGGAACGCGTTGAAGTTGAGGACAACGTGGGCCATTTGATCTACAAGACATATTGTAAAGATTTTAGACTAAGTTCATGATAATTAAGTTCATATAATCAAATTATTCAATGAACTCCCACTCAGATAGACATCCCTCTAGTCATCTAAGTGAAACATGATCCGAGTTAACTAGGCCGTGTCCGATCATCACGTGAGACGGACTAGTCAAGATCGGTGAACATCTCCATGTTGATCGTATCTTCTATACGACTCATGCTCGACCTTTCGGTCCTCCGTGTTCCGAGGCCATGTCTGTACATGCTAGGCTCGTCAAGTCAACCTAAGTGTATTGCGTGTGTTCCGAGGCCATGTCTGTACATGCTAGGCTCGTCAACACCCGTTGTATGCGAACGTTAGAATCTATCACACCCGATCATCACGTGGTGCTTCGAAACAACGAACCTTCGCAACGGTGCACAGTTAGGGGGAACACTTTCTTGAAATTATTATAAGGGATCATCTTACTTACTACCGTCGTTCTAAGCAAATAAGATGCAAAACATGATAAACATCACATGCAATCAAATAGTGACATGATATGGCCAATATCATTTTGCTCCTTTGATCTCCATCTTCGGGGCACCATGATCATCTTCGTCACCGGCATGACACCATGATCTCCATCATTGTGTCTTCATGAAGTTGTCACGCCAACGATTACTTCTACTTCTATGGCTAACGCGTTTAGCAATAAAGTAAAGTAATTTACATGGCGTTATTCAATGACACGCAGGTCATACAAAAAATAAAGACAACTCCTATGGCTCCTGCCGGTTGTCATACTCATCGACATGCAAGTCGTGATTCCTATTACAAGAATATGATCAATCTCATACATCACATATATCATTCATCACATCTTCTGGCCATATCACATCACATAGCACATGCTGCAAAAACAAGTTAGACGTCCTCTAATTGTTGTTGCAAGTTTTTACGTGGCTTGTATAGGTTTCTAGCAAGAACGTTTCTTACCTACGTAAAACCACAACGTGATATGCCAATTTCTATTTACCCTTCATAAGGACCCTTTTCATCGAATCCGTTCCGACTAAAGTGGGAGAGACAGACACCCGCTAGCCACCTTATGCAACTAGTGCATGTCAGTCGGTGGAACCTGTCTCACGTAAGCGTACGTGTAAGGTCGGTCCGGGCCGCTTCATCCCACAATACCGCCGAAACAAGATAAGACTAGTAGCGGCAAGAAGAATTGGCAACATCTACGCCCACAACTGCTTTGTGTTCTACTCGTGCATAGTAACTACGCATAGGCCTGGCTCATGATGCCACTATTGGGGATCGTAGCAGAATTTTAAAATTTCCTACGCATCACCAAGATCCATCTATGGAGTATACTAGCAACGAGGGGAAAGGAGTGCATCTACATACCCTTGTAGATCGCGAGCGGAAGCGTTCCAATGAACGGGGTTGATGGAGTCGTACTCGCCGTGATCCAAATCACCGATGACCGAGTGCCGAACGGACGGCACCTTCGCGTTCAACACACGTACGGAGCAGCGACGTCTCCTCCTTCTTGATCCAGCAAGGGGGAAGGAGAGGTTGATGGAGATCCAGCAACACGACGGCGTGGTGGTGGAAGTAGCGGGATCTCGGCGGGCTTCGCCAAGCTTCTGCGAGAGGGAGAGGTGTTGCAGGGGGAGAGGGAGGCGCCAGGGGCTGTGGTATTGCTGCCCTCCCCCCCCCCACTATATATAGGACCCCTGGCGGGGGGGGGGGGGGCGCCGGCCCTGGAACCCATCTACATGGGGGGCGGCGGCCAAGGGGGAAGGGGGGTGGCTTCCCCCCAAGCCAAGTGGGGCGCCCCCACCCCTAGGGTTTCCAACCCTAGGCGCAGGGGGAGGCCCAAGGGGGGCGCCCCAGCCCACTAAGGGCTGGTTCCCTTCCCACTTCAGCCCATGGGGCCCTCCGGGATAGGTGGCCCCACCCGGTGGACCCCCGGGACCCTTCCGGTGGTCCCGGTACAATACCGATAACCCCCGAAACTTTCCCGGTGGCCGAAACTGGACTTCCTATATATAATTCTTCACCTCCGGACCATTCCGGAACTCCTCGTGACGTCCGGGATCTCATCCGGGACTCCGAACAACTTTCGGGTTTCCGCATACTAATATCTCTACAACCCTAGCGTCACCGAACCTTAAGTGTGTAGACCCTACGGGTTCGGGAGACATGCAGACATGACCGAGACGCCTCTCCGGTCAATAACCAACAGCGGGATCTGGATACCCATGTTGGCTCCCACATGTTCCACGATGATCTCATCGGATGAACCACGATGTCGAGGATTCAATCAATCCCGTATACAATTCCCTTTGTCAATCGGTATGTTACTTGCCCGAGATTCGATCGTCGGTATCCCAATACCTTGTTCAATCTCGTTACCGGCAAGTCTCTTTACTCGTACCGTAATGCATGATCCCGTGGCTAACTCCTTAGTCACATTGAGCTCATTATGATGATGCATTACCGAGTGGGCCCAGAGATACCTCTCCGTCATACGGAGTGACAAATCCCAGTCTCGATCCGTGCCAACTCAACAGACACTTTCGGAGATACCCGTAGTGTACCTTTATAGTCACCCAGTTACGTTGTGACGTTTGGCACACCCAAAGCACTCCTACGGTATCCGGGAGTTGCACGATCTCATGGTCTAAGGAAAAGATACTTGACATTGGAAAAGCTCTAGCAAACGAACTACACGATCTTTGAGCTATGCTTAGGATTGGGTCTTGTCCATCACATCATTCTCCTAATGATGTGATCCCGTTATCAATGACATCCAATGTCCATAGTCAGGAAACCAGGACTATCTGTTGATCAACGAGCTAGTCAACTAGAGGCTTACTAGGGACACGTTGTGGTCTATGTATTCACACATGTATTACGATTTCCGGATAACACAATTATAGCATGAACAATAGACAATTATCATGAACAAAGAAATATAATAATAACCATTTATTGTTGCCTCTAGGGCATATTTCCAACACTCGGTCCCTCGGACCGACGCATCACGGTCCAGGTCCTCGCACTTCTTCGCCGCGTCCTGGAGCTCCTTCTCAACGTCGCCGACCCGGGCCTTGAGCTTCTTACGGGCCGCTTGCTGTTGGACAGCCTTCCCCTCAGCTTCGGCCAGAGCCTTTTTCAAGGCATCGGCCTCGGTCGCCGCTCCTACACATATTATGACAATCCGGTCAATACACGCCGCTTATTCTTTCCGAATACACAGCAAGTCGTCACATACCTTGCTTTTCTTGGAGCTGCCTCTTCACCTCACCGAGCTCTTCCTCGGCCTGCTCTAGTCTCTGCTTCAGTTCAGAGACCTCGGCAGTATGCGATGTCGCGGCCAATAGTGACGCCTGCGTATTTATATTCAGTTAGTCTCCTGCAATAACGGATTGATCCTCTGTCCGGCCTTCCTTTCGAACACCGGACAGTGTCTCAGGGGCTACTGTACACATGGGGTTTTTCTCTTTCTTACCTTGAAACCTGTCAACGGGTTGCTGCAGGCTTCGTTCAGTCCGCTTGTGGCGGACTGAACCTTCTCGATCACCGCACCCATAAGGACACGGTGCTCGTCCACAATGGAGGCGTCTCGTAGCGCTTCCATCAGATTATCCGGTGCCCCTGGCTGGACAGGGGTCACCGGCGGAATTGGTGCGCCCCCCTCTTTCGAAGGAGGTTGTTCACCGGATTCCAGAGCCTTATTGGTCCCTGGAATCGTATTCGGCTGAGGGCCGAACTGAATACGACCCTCTTGTCCAATCTTCATGGGGATCTGCTCCCCCATGTGTCCGGCAGTGGAGGTCTCGCCTTGTGGCGCCTCCCGGACAGCGTCCTGGGCTCCTCCCCGGTTTGGAACAGTCCTCCGGGACAACACTTCGGTGTCATCCCTGGCCCCGGGAGAGTAAGCAGGCGGTGGCGACATGCTCGCCATCTCCGATGGAGGCAACGAACCTCCAGATGAGGATCACTGGATAAGGTCGCGGGCCGGACTGCAATAGTATAGATGACTATGTCAAGATAATGGAGAGAAAGGGCCGGATGTGCGCATGAGCGAGCCATGTCACTTACGATGCGGCCTGGGGCTTAGTACGGGGGCGTCGTTCTGGACTGCTGTCAACGTCCCACGCGGTGTTGACCGCTGGGATGCCCTTTCCCTTCTTGGGCGTTTCCGCCTCCAGATGCGCTGAAGCCGCCCTCTTCTTCTTCTCCTCCTCCTCAGGGGGAGGGTTGTTTTCCTCCTCCTCCTCTTCCTCGTCATTGTCCTCAGGGACGAAGGAACGGGCTTCGTCGTCATCGGACGTCACGTCCAAAGTGCCCTTGCGACGGGGGCCACTCTTGGCCCCCGTGGCCTTCTTCTTAGCCTTCTTCTCTGGCGCCTTATACGGCGCCGGCACCAGCATCTTCGCTAGACGCGGGATTACCGGTTCTTCAGGCAGCGGAGCCGGACACTGGATCCGCTTCGCCCTCTCTATCTAGTCCTGAAAAAGCAATAATAAAAGCTCAGGCATCATCCTTGAAACAAATGAGCAGGGAATACATTAAAAAAAGGCATACCTCGCTAGCTAGATGCTTAACGTCGTGCCCGCGATCTGAATCCGCGGCCGGCGGTTTCTCATTGCCCTTAAAGAGCGACTTCCATGCATCTTCATGAGTAGTCTCGAAGAGCCTCAGCAAGCTCTGGTGCTTCTTCGAATTGAACTCCCACAGAGGGCGGCTTCGGCGCTGGCATGGGAGAATCCGGCGAACTAACATCACCTGGATTACATCGACGAGCTTGACGTTCTTGGTTATCATGCTTTGAACGCGCGTCTGCAGCGCTATCAGCTCATCAGGCGAACACCAGTCCAGACTCTTCTCGACCCAGGAGGTGAGTCGCATGGGAGCACCGGAGCGGAATCCGGCAGCGGCGGCCCAGGTGGTGCCGCGGGGTTCTGTGATGTAGAACCACTGTCTCTGCCACTCCTTTACTGTCTCCACGAAAGTGTCTTTTGGCCAGGAGACGTTGGACAGCTTGCTCACCATGGCTCCTCCGCACTCCGCGTGCTGGCCATCCACCACCTTCGGCTTCACGTTGAAGACTTTGAGCCACAGCCCGAAGTGGGGTTGGATGCGGAGGAAGGCCTCACACACGACGATAAACGCCGAGATGTTGAGAAGGGAATTCGGGGACAGATCATGGAAATCTATCCCGTAATAATACATCAGCCCGCGGACGAAAGGGTGGAATGGAAACCCTAGCCCGCGGAAGAAATGGGGGATGAATACTACCCTCTCGTTGGGCTCCGGCGTGGGGACGACCTGTCCCTCGGCCGGCAGACGGTGGGCGATCTCCTTCGCCAAATATCCAGCCGCCCGAAGCTCAGTGATTTCCTCCTCCTTGACGGAGGAGACCATCCACTTGCCCTGACCTCCGGATCCGGAAATGGTTGAGTGCTAGCTTGAGTGGAAAGGAGACGAGAACTTGGGCGCTGGAGCTCGAGATTGGGAAGGCGGAGACCAAGAGGGGGCGTAAAAAAAGGAAGATGGAATCCTTATCCCCTTCTAAAGGCAGCGAATATTGAACGCCTCCTCGCTCGCCTTGATATTCGCCTATCCTCAAGGGCCGTGTAAACAGCACAGTTGGGTTACCCATGCCCGCATTGATGAGAATCCCGTGATTAGGGGACACGATCTCTGCTTTGACAAGACGTGCCAATGGCAACCGCGTCTCGGGACGGGGGACGTCAAACATAAAAGTGGTTTGGAATTATGACCGGTCAGATGTAAATATATTCTCTCTGCGGTTGTGTGTGGTATGTGTGACAGGTCCGGATACAATCATCGCACCCGAAGATTATCTTGGAGTTCGGGAGAAGGGGAACCCGCCTTGCAATGCCGAAGACAATCTGCGCGCTGGACTCCTCGTCATTGAAGCCAGGTTCAGGGGCTACTGAGGGAGTCCTGGACTAAGGGGTCCTCGGGCGTTCGGCCTATTATCCATGGGCCGGACTGATGGGCTGTGAAGACGTGAAGGCCGAAGACCATACCCGTGTCCAGATTGGACTCTCATTGGCGTGGAAGGCAAGCTTGGCGATCAACTATGAAGATTCCTTTTTATGTGACCGACTCCATGTAACCCTAGATCTCTCCGGTGTCTATATAAACCAGAGGGCATAGTCCGAATAGAGGATACACATTACCATAGTCATACAGGCTAGGCCTCTAGGGTTTCAGCCATTACGATCTCGTGGTAGATCAACTCTTGTAATACTCATATTCATCAAGATCAATCAAGCAGGAAGTAGGGTATTACCTCCATAGAGAGGGCCCGAACCTGGGTAAACATCGTGTCCCCCGTCTCCTGTTATCATCGATCCTAGACGCACAGTTTGGGACCCCCTACCCGAGATCCGCCGGTTTTGACACCGACACTTGGGAATAGGTGAGTTTTAAGGTGAGTGAGGAGGCGCTTGATATTCACTGCCTTTATAAGGGGATAAGGATTCCCTTTTTTCACCCACGCCTTCTCTCTTCCTCTGCCCTTCCGCTCTCGAGCTCCAGCGCCCAAGCTCTCACCTTTTCCACCTCAAGCCAGCACTCAACCATGTCCGGATCTGGAGGTCAAGGCAAATGGATGGCCTCCTCCGTCAAGGCGAAAGAAATCACCCACCGACTTCCGGCCAAGGGGCAAATCGTCCCCACCCCGAAGCCCAATGAGAGGGTGGTGTTCATCCCTCATTTCGTCCGCGGGTTAGGGTTTCCACTCCACCCTTTCGTCCGCGGACTGATGTTCTATTACGGGCTAGATTTCCATGATCTAGCCCCGAACTCCTTCCTCAACATCTCGGCATTCATTGTCGTGTGTGAGGCCTTCCTCCGCATCCAACCCCACTTCGGACTATGGCTCAAGATCTTCAACGTGAAACCGAAGGTGGTGGATGGCCAGCATGCGGAGTGCGGGGGCGCCATGGTGAGCAAGCTGCCCAATGTCACATGGCCCAAAGGTACGTTTGTGGAGACCGTCAAGGAGTGGCAGAAGTTGTGGTTCTACATCACGGAGCCCCGCGACGCCGCCTGGGCCACGGCTCCAAAATTCAAGTCCGGAGCTCCAATGCGGCTTACCTCCTGGATGGAGAAGGGCCCAAATTGGTCTTTGTCGGACGAGCTGTTAGCGCTGCAAACGCGCATCCAAAGTATGGAGGATAAAAACATCAAGCTTGTCGACGTGATCCAGGTGATGCTGGTTCGCCGGATCCTCCCCTGCCAAAGCCGAGACTGCCCTTTATGGGAATTTGATCCGGCGAAGCACCAAACCCTAGAAAGGCTCTTCGGAACTACTCACGAAGATGCCTGGAAATTGCTCTTTAAGGGCAATGAGAAGCCGCCGGTCATAGTCTCGGACCGCGGGCACGATCTTGCCCACCCCGCCAGTGCGGTAAGACTTTTACTTCTCGAGATGTATCCTCTACTTGCTTATTCAGGGAGAATATCCAAATTTGACTATATATATATATATATATATATATATAGTTTTTCAGGTGTGGACAGAGAAGGCGGAGCGGATTCAATGTCCGGCTCCGCTGCCCGAAGAGCCTGTCATCCCGCTCCTGGCGAAGATGCTGGTTCCGGCGCCCTACAAGGAGCCGGAGAAGAAGGCCAAGGGGACCAAGGGCGGCCCTCGCCGTAAGGGTACTTCGGATGTGACGTCCGAAGATGACGAGGATCACTCCTCCGCCGCCGAAGACGACGACGAGGAGGAGGATGAAAGCCACTCTCCCCCTGATGGGGGAAGGAAGAAGAGGGCGGTCTCCACAAATCTGGAGGCGGGGGCGCCAAAGAAGGGGAAGGGCCCCCTTGTGGATAACTCCGCGTGGGACGTCGACAGCAGCCCAGAGCGACCCCCCCGAAGCAAGCCCCTGGCCGCCTCGTAAGCACCAAAGACCCGTATACGTCCATGTATCCGGCCTCTCCTCTTTATGGTATTTAACATTTTTTAGTTATGCTATTGCAGTCCAGCCCACGACAGCCTCCAGCGATCCTCATCAGGGGGTTCGTTGGATTCAAAGGCGATGGCCAGCGAGTCATCACCGGCCGCTCACTCTCCCCGGGCCAAGGTGACAACGAGGTGATGTCCCGAAGGAGACCGGCGACACCAGAGGGCCAAACCTCGGCAGCCGGACACAAGGGGGAGCAAATCCCCATGGAGACCGGCGACGGGGGCCATGTGCAGTTCGGCCCCTAGCCGGAGACGGTTCCGGAGACCTATACGGCTCCGGAATCCGGCGAGCAGCTTCCTTCGAGAGAAGGAGGTGTGCCTATCCCACCGGTGACCTCTGTCCAACCAGAGGCACCGGACAATCTGCTGGAAGTGCTACAAGGCGCTTCCATTGTGGATGAACACCGTATCCTTATGGGTACGGTGATTGAGAAGGTTCAGTCCATTAAGAGCGGACTGACTGAAGCCTGCAGCAATCTGCTGACGAGCTTTGAGGTAAGCGACGCAAAAGAGAAAGAGTCCCAATATAGACAGTAGCCCCTAAGACACTGTCTGATGTTCGGAAAGAAAAAGCCGGATAGGGGATCAAAACCCTGCAGGAAACTAACTAAATATGTCTTATGTGACTGAGCAGGTGTCGTTGCTGGCCGCGACCTCACACACTGCCGAAGTCTCCGGACTAAAGCAAAAACTGGAGCGGGCCGAGGAGGAGCTCGACCAAGCGAGGAAGCAGCTGGAAGATCAGCAAGGTATGTAATGACCCGCTATACATTCGGAAAGAATAAATGATTTGTATTGACCATAACATCATGATGTGTGCAGGAGCGACGACCGAGGTTGAGGCCCTTAAAAACGCCCTGGCCGAAGCCGAGGGGAAAGCTGTTAAGGAGCAAGCTGCCCGTACGAAGCTCAAGGCCAGGCTTAACGAGGTTCAGCGGGAGCTCCGGGACGCTGTTAAAAAATGTGAGACCTTGGAGGGTGGCGTTTCGGCTCGAGACACCGAACTCGCCAAGGCTCACCAAATCGCAGAAGAGGCCCGGGTTGAAGCCCAGGGCGCCCTCCAGGAGATCCAGGAGGCCAAGAAGATTGCGGCGGGTAAGGCATTTAGTATGCAAAGAAAGTATGTGAAGAAGAAGTATTTCTTACTAACCCGTATTTGGAGTTCCCCAGGGGCGTTTGTGGAACTGCCACGCAGTGTGTCCGACGCTGCGGAATTCTTCCGAGCCGAGGAAGGGAGCTCAACGGAGAAGCTGTTCTGGTCGCAATACCTTGCGCCAGATCATCCGGTGCCCTTCAGCGATCAGCTGAAATAGCTGGTCGAGCTGCATAGGATGGCCGAACTAGCCATGAAGGATTTGATAATCCGGCTGTGGCCTGCCGAAGCTATACCCAGCAGCTACTTCGGTCTCGTGAAGCGGCTGGTGAATGCCTGTCCTCGGCTGGACGTCGTCAAGCGGTCGGTCTGCATCGAGGGCGCGCGCATGGCCTTTGCCCGCGTCAAGGTCTGGTGGGTGAAGATGGACGCCGTCAAGCTTGTGACCGAGGGGCCGCCTAAGGGCAAGGAGCATCGCAAGCCCGAGCTGTATTTTGATAGTGTCCTGGAGGAATCCCGCATTGTTGCGGAGCAGTGTGCGAAAGACATGATCTTTGAATGAATACATTCATATTTGTCTCGCCCTGTATTATGAAACAAAGACAATTTATGTAATATAATGCTTTGTGTTAAATTTTTACCTCATGTGCGGCTGTTTTTATTAAATCTGAGAGTTGGCCAGTCGTCGGCTTCAGCCCCCACGTAGGTAGTACGGGGGTGCTCGGGATGGAATCTAAACACTCTTGATCCAATTGTTTGGTCCTTCAAGGAGGTGTTTAGCGCAACGAACAAGGCAATCGGACTATAATGCTTTATCACCCTCACTTAGCCATAGGAGTTCGACAAAATAAAAATTTAGGCGTAGCCCCTAGCATCCAGACTAGGGTGTTGTAAACACCTGATCGGGTAAGTGCCGATCCTTTACGTAATGCGGAAAAAACCTCCGGCGATTTGAAACCTCCGAACAGCTAACTGGCTCTCGCCGCATCATGACAGTCAGTTTTCGGCTTTCTCTACTGAGGTGCTCGTCCGGATAAACCAGAACACAATCGCAGTAGTTCTCCCTTTACTACCCTAGCCGATATAGCAGAACGTAAGGTAGTAAGTGTTGGGGAACGTAGTAATTTCAAAAAATTTCCTACGCACACGCAAGATCATGGTGATGCATAGCAACGAGAGGGGAGAGTGTTGTCCACGTACCCTCGTAGACCGAAAGCGGAAGCGTTAACACAACGCGGTTGATGTAGTCGTACGTCTTCACGATCCGACCGATCAAGTACCGAACGTACGACACCTCCGAGTTCAGCACACGTTCAGCTCGATGACGTCCCTCGAACTCCGATCCAGCCGAGTGTTGAGGGAGAGTTTCGTCAGCACGACGGCGTGGTGACGATGATGATGTTCTACCGACGCAGGGCTTCGCCTAAGCACCGCTATGATATTATCGAGGTGTAATATGGTGGAGGGGGCACCGCACACGGCTAAGAGATCAATAGATCAATTGTTGTGTCTATGGGGTGCCCCCTGCCCCCGTATATAAAGGAGCAAGGGGGAGGCCGGCCGGCCCTATTTGGTGCGCCAGCAGGAGGAGTCTTCCTCCTAGTAGGAGTAGGACTCCCCTCTTTCCTACTCCTACTAGGAGGGGGAAAGGAAGGGGGAGAGGGAGAAGGAAAGGGGGGCGCCGCCCCCCCTCTCCTAGTCCAATTCGGACCAGAGGGGAGGGGGCGCGCGGCCCCTCCTGGCTGCCCCTCTCTCTCCACTAAGGCCCATAAGGCCCATTACTTCTACCGGGGGGTTTCCAGTAACCCTCCGGCACTCCAGTTTTCTCCAAAATCACCCGGAACATTTCCAGTGTCCGAATATAGTCGTCCAATATATCAATCTTCATGTCTTGACCATTTCGAGACTCCTCGTCATGTCCGTGATCACATCCGGGACTCCGAACAACCTTCGGTACATCAAAACATATAAACTCATAATATAACTATCATCGTAACGTTAAGCGTGCGGACCCTACGGGTTCGAGAACTATGTAGACATGACCGAGACACGTCTCCGGTCAATAACCAATAGCGGAACCTGGATGCTCATATTGGCTCCCACATATTCTACGAAGATCTTTATCGGTCAGACCGCATAACAACATACGTTGTTCCCTTTGTCATCGGTATGTTACTTGCCCGAGATTCGATCGTCGGTATCTCAATACCTAGTTCAATCTCGTTACCGGCAAGTCTCTTTACTCGTTCCGTAATACATCATCTTGCAATAAACTCTTTAGTTGCAATGCTTGCAAGGCTTAAGTGATGTGCATTACCGAGAGGGCCCAGAGATACCTCTCCGACAATCGGAGTGATAAATCCTAATATCGAAATACACCAACCCAACAAGTACCTTCGGAGACACCTGTAGAGCACCTTTATAATCACCCAGTTACGTTGTGACGTTTGGTAGCACACAAAGTTTTCCTCCGGTAAACGGGAGTTGCATAATCTCATAGTCATAGGAACATGTATAAGTCATGAAGAAAGCAATAGCAACATACTAAACGATCAAGTGCTAAGCTAACGGAATGGGTCAAGTCAATCACATCGTTCTCCTAATAATGTGATCCCGTTAATCAAATGACAACTCATGTCTATGGCTAGGAAACATAACCATCTTTGATCAACGAGCTAGTCAAGTACAGGCATACTAGTGACACTCTGTTTGTCTATGTATTCACACAGGTATTATGTTTCCGGTTAATACAATTCTAGCATGAATAATAAACATTTATCATGAAATAAGGAAATAAATAATAACTTTATTATTGCCTCTAGGGCATATTTCCTTCAGTCTCCCACTTGCACTAGAGTCAATAATCTAGATTACACAGTAATGATTCTTACACCCATGGAGCCTTGGTGTTGATCATGTTTTGCTCGTGGAAGAGGCTTAGTCAATGGGTCTGCAACATTCAGATCCGTATGTATCTTGCAAATTTCTATGTCTCCCACGTGGACTAAATCCCGGATGGAATTGAAGCGTCTTTTGATGTGCTTGGTTCTCTTGTGAAATCTGGATTCCTTTGCTAAGGCAATTGCACCAGTATTGTCACAAAAGATTTTCATTGGACCCGATGCACTAGGTATGACACCTAGATCGGATATGAACTCCTTCATCCAGACTCCTTCATTTGCTGCTTCCGAAGCAGCTATGTACTCCGCTTCACACGTAGATCCCGCCACGACGCTTTGTTTAGAACTGCACCAACTGACAGCTCCACCGTTCAATGTAAACACGTATCTGGTTTGCGATTTAGAATCGTCCGGATCAGTGTCAAAGCTTGCATCGACGTAACCATTTACGATGAGCTCTTTGTCACCTCCATAAACGAGAAACATATCCTTAGTCCTTTTCAGGTATTTCAGGATGTTCTTGACCGCTGTCCAGTGATCCACTCCTGGATTACTTTGGTACCTTCCTGCTAGACTTATAGCAAGGCATACATCAGGTCTGGTACACAGCATTGCATACATGATAGATGTTGGGAATATGCCCTAGAGGCAATAATAAATTGGTTATTATTTTATTTCCTTGTTCATGATAATCGTTTATTATCCATGCTAGAATTGTACTGATAGGAAACTCAGATACATGTGTGGATACATAGACAACACCATGTCCCTAGTAAGCCTCTAGTTGACTAGCTCGTTGATCAATAGATGGTTACGGTTTCCTGACCATGGACATTGGATGTCGTTGATAACGGGATCACATCATTAGGAGAATGATGTGATGGACAAGACCCAATCCTAAGCCTGACACAAGATCGTGTAGTTCGTTTGCTCAGAGCTTTTTCTAATGTCAAGTATCATTTCCTTAGACCATGAGATTGTGCAACTCCCGGATACCGTAGGGATGCTTTGGGTGTACCAAACGT
This sequence comes from Triticum aestivum, assembly GCF_018294505.1. Classification (NCBI taxonomy): domain Eukaryota; kingdom Viridiplantae; phylum Streptophyta; class Magnoliopsida; order Poales; family Poaceae; genus Triticum; species Triticum aestivum. The sequence goes on along the minus strand of NC_057808.1, from coordinate 535,704,270 downwards.
CACAACGTAACTGGGTGGCTATAAAGGTGCACTACAGGTATCTCCGAAAGTGTCTGTTGGGTTGGCACGAATCGAGACTGGGATTTGTCACTCCGTGTAAATGGAGAGGTATCTCTGGGCCCACTCGGTAGGACATCATCATAATGTGCACAATGTGACCAAGGAGTTGATCACGGGATGATGTGTTACGGAACGAGTAAAGAGACTTGCTGGTAACGAGATTGAACAAGGTATTGGGATACCGACGATCGAATCTCGGGCAAGTAACATACCGATTGACAAAGGGAATTGCATACGGATTGATTGAATCCTCGACACCGTGGTTCATCCGATGATATCATCATGGAACATGTGGGAGCCAACATGGGTATCCAGATCCCGCTGTTGGTTATTGACCGGAGAGGCGTCTCAGTCATGTCTGCATGTCTCCCGAACCCGTAGGGTCTGCACACTTAAGGTCCGGTGACGCTAGGGTTGTAGAGATATATGTATGCGGAAACCCGAAAGTTGTTCGGAGTCCCGGATGAGATCCCGGATGTCACGAGAGGTTCCGGAATGGTCCGGAGGTAAAGATTTATATATGGGAAGTCTTATTTTGGTCGCCGGAAAAGTTTCGCACTTTATCGGTATTGTACCGGGAGTGCCGAAAGGGGTCCGGGGATCCACCAAGGGGGTCCACCAGCCCCGGGGGGCCACATGGGCTGTAAGGGGTGCGCCTTGGCCTATATGGGCCAAGGGCACCAGCCCCAAGAGGCCCATGCGCAAGAGATAAGAAAAAAGGGAGAGTCCTAAAGGGGGAAGGCACCTCCGAGGTGCCTTGGGGGGGAAGGACTCCCCCCTGGCCGCACCCTTCCTTGGAGGAAGGGGCAAGGCTGCGCCCCCCTCTCTCCCTTGGCCCTATATATAGTGGGGGGAAGGGATGGCAGCAACATCTAAGCCTTGGGCGCCTCCCTCCTCCCCTGCAACACCTCTCTCTCTCTCTCGCAGAAGCTTGCGAAGCCCTGCCGGAGAGCCGCTACATCCACCACCACGCCGTCGTGCTGTTGGATCTCCATCAACCTCTCCTTCCCCCTTGCTGGATCAAGAAAGAGGAGACGTCGCTGCACCGTACGTGTGTTGAACGCGGAGGTGCCGTCCGTTTGGCACTCGGTCATCGGTGATTTGGATCACGGCGAGTACGACTCCGTCATCCACGTTCATTGGAACGCTTCCGCTCGCGATCTACAAGGGTATGTAGATGCACTCCTTTCCCCTCGTTGCTAGTAAACTCCATAGATTGATCTTGGTGATGCGTAGAAAAATTTTAAATTATGCTACGATTCCCAACAGTGGTTTCAGAGCTAGGTCTATGCGTAGTTTCTATGCACGAGTAGAACACAAAGCAGTTGTGGGCGTAGATGTTGCCAATTCTTCTTGCCGCTACTAGTCTTATCTTGTTTCGGCGGCATTGTGGGATGAAGCGGCCCGGACCGACCTTACACGTACGCTTACGTGAGACAGGTTCCACCGACTGACATGCACTAGTTGCATAAGGTGGCTAGCGGGTGTCTGTCTCTCCCACTTTAGTCGGAACGGATTCGATGAAAAGGGTCCTTATGAAGGGTAAATATAAATTGGCATATCACGTTGTGGTTTTACGTAGGTAAGAAACGTTCTTGCTAGAAACCTATACAAGCCACGTAAAAACTTGCAACAACAATTAGAGGACGTCTAACTTGTTTTTGCAGCATGTGCTATGTGATGTGATATGGCCAGAAGATGTGATGAATGATATATGTGATGTATGATATTGATCATATTCTTGTAATAGGAATCACGACTTGCATGTCGATGAGTATGACAACCGGCAGGAGCCATAGGAGTTGTCTTTAATTTTTTGTATGACCTGCGTGTCATTGAATAACGCCATGTAAATTACTTTACTTTATTGCTAAGCGCGTTAGCCATAGAAGTAGAAGTAATCATTGGCGTGACAACTTCATGAAGACACAATGATGGAGATCATGATGATGGAGATCATGGTGTCATGCCGGTGACAAAGATGATCATGGTGCCCCGAAGATGGAGATCAAAGGAGCAAAATGATATTGGCCATATCATGTCACTATTTGATTGCATGTGATGTTTATCATGTTATGCATCTTATTTGCTTAGAACGACGGTAGTAAGTAAGATGATCCCTCACTAAAATTTCAAGAGACGTGTTCCCCCTAACTGTGCACCGTTGCGAAGGTTCGTTGTTTCGAAGCACCACGTGATGATCGGGTGTGATAGATTCTAACGTTCGAATACAACGGGTGTTGACGAGCCTAGCATGTACAGACATGGCCTCGGAACACATGCGAAACACTTAGGTTGACTTGACGAGCCTAGCATGTACAGACATGGCCTCGGAACACAAGAGACCGAAAGGTCGAACATGAGTCGTATAGTAGATACGATCAACATGGAGATGTTCACCGATGATGACTAGTCCGTCTCACGTGATGATCGGACACGGCCTAGTTTGACTCGGATCATGTATCACTTAGATGACTAGAGGGATGTCTATCTGAGTGGGAGTTCATTAATCAGATGAACTTAATTATCATGAACATAGTCAAAAGATCTTTGAAAATTATGTCATACGCTTTAGTTCTACTGTTTAAGATACGTTCCTAGAGAAAATTTAGTTGAAAGTTGATAGTAGCAATTATGCGGACTGGGTCCGTAAATTGAGGATTGTCCTCATTGCTGCACAGAAGGCTTATGTCCTTAATGCACCGCTCGGTGTGCTGAACCTCAGCGTCGTCTGTAGATGTTACGAAACATCTGACATACACGTTTTGATGACTACGTGATAGTTCAGTGAGTAATGCTAACGGTTTAGAATTGTGGCACCAAAGACGGTTTTTTGAAAACGTCGCAGAACATATGAGATGTTCCGAAGACTGAAATTGGGATTTCGGACTAGTGCCCACGTCAAGAGGTATGAGACCTCTGACAAGTTTCTTAAGCCTGCAAACTAAGGGAGAAAAGCTCAATCGTTGAGCATGTGCTCAGATTGTCTGAGTACTACAATCACTTGAATCGAGTGGGAGTTAATCTTCCAGATGAGATAGTGATGGTTCTCCTTAGTCAATGCCACCAAGCTATTAGAGCTTCATGATGAACTATAACATATCAGGGATAGTTATGATGATCCTTGAGCTATTCGCGATGTTTGACACCGCGAAAGTAGAAATCAAGAAGGAGCATCAATTGTTGATGGTTAGTAAAACCACTAGTTTCTAGAAGGGCAAGGGAAAAAGGGATACTTCATGAAATAGCAAATCGTTTGCTGCTCTAGTGAAGAATCCCAAGGTTGAACCCAAACTCGAGACTAAGTGCTTCTGTAATGAGGGGAACGGTCACTGAAGCAGTACTACCCTAGATACTTGGTAGATGAGAAGGCGGGCAAGGTCGACAGAAGTATATTGGATATACGTTATATGAATGTGTACTTTACTAGTACTCCTAGCAGCACTAGGGTATTAGATACCGGTTCGGTTGCTAAGTGTTAGCAACTCGAAATAAAAGCTGCGGAATAAACGGAGACTAGCTAAAGGTGAGATGACGATGTGTGTTGGAAGTGGTTCCAAGGTTGATGTGATCAAGCATCGCATGCTCCCTCTACCATCGAGATTTGGTGTTTGCGTTGAGCATGATTGGATTATGTTTATCGCAATACGATTATTCATTTAAAGAGAATAATGGTTACTCTGTTTATTTGAATAATACCTTCAATGGTCTTGCACCTAAAATGAATCTCGATCGTAGTGATACACATGTTCGTGCCAAAAGATATAAGATAGTAATGATAGTACCACATACTTGTGGCACTGCCACTTGAGTCATATTGGTGTAGAACGCATGAAGAAGCTCCATGTAGGTGGATCTTTGGACTCACTCATTTTTGAAAAGATTGAGACATGCGAACCATGTCTATTGGTATATATGCATGAAGAAACTCCATACAGATGGATCGTTTGGACTCACTTGATTTTGAATCACTTGAGACATGCAAATCATACCACATGGGCAAGATGACTGAAAGGCCTCGTTTTCAGTAAGATGGAACAAGAGAGCAACTTATTGGAAGTAATACATTTTGATGTATGCAGTCCAATGAGTGCTGAGGCATGCAGTGGATATCGTTGTGTTCTTACTTCACAGATGATTTGAGTAGATGCTGAGTGTATTTACTTGATGAAACACAAGTCTGAATTATTGAAATGTTCAAGTAATTTCAGAGTGAAGTTGAAGATCATCGTGACAAGAGGATAAAATGTCTGTGATATGATCATAGAGATGAGTATCTGAGTTACGAGTTTGGCACACAATTGAGACATTGTGGAAAGTGTTTCACAATTAATACCGCCTGGAATACCATAGTGTGATGGTGTGTCCGAACATCATAACTGCACCCTATTGGATATGGTGCATACCATGATGTTTCTTATCAAATTACCACTATCGTTTATGGGTTAGGCATTAGAGACAACCGCATTCACTTTAAAAGGGGCACCACGCAATTCCGTTGAGACGACACCGTTTATAGAAACCTAAGTTGTCGTTTCTTTAAAGTTTGGGGCTGCGATGCTTATGTGAAAAAGTTTCAGGTGATAAGCTCGAACCCAAAGCGGATAAATGCATCTTCATAGAATACCCAAAAACAGTTGGGTATACCTCCTATTTCAGATCTGGAAGCAAAAGTAATTGCTTCTAGAAACGAGTCCTTTCTCGAGGAAAAGTTTCTCTCGAAAGAATTGAGTGGGAGGATGGTGGAGACTTGATAAGGTTATTGAACCGTCGCTTCAACTAGTGTGTAGCAGGGCACAGGAAGTTGTTCCTGTGGCACCTACACCAATTGAAGTGGAAGCTTATGATAGTGATCATGAAACTTCGGATCAAGTCACTACCAAACCTCGTAGGACGACGAGGATGCGCACTACTTCAGAGTAATGCGTGATCCTGTCTTGGAGGTCATGTTGCTAGACAACAATGAACCTACGAGCTATGGAGAAGCGATGGTGGGCCCATATTCCGACGAATGGCTCGAGGCCATGAAATCCGAGATAGAATCCATGTATCAGAACAAAGCATGGACTTTGGTGAGCTTGCCCGATGATCGGCAAGCCATTGAGATAAATGGATCTTTAAGAAGAAGACGGACATGGACGGTAATGTTACCGTCTATGAAGCTCGACTTGTGGCAAAGAGTATTTTCACAAGTTCAAGGAGTTGACTACGATGAGTTTTTCTCATCCGTAGCGATGCTTAGGTCCGTCGGAATCATGTTAGCATTAGCTGCATTTATGAAATCTGGCAGATGGATGTCAAAACAAGTTTCCTTACCAGTTTTCGTAAGGAAAGGTTGTATGTGATAAAATCAGAAAGGTTTTGTCGATCCTAAGGATGCTAAAAGGTATGCTAGCTCCAGCGATCCTTCCATGGACTAGAGCAAGCATCTCGGAGTCAGAATATACTCTTTGATGGAGTGATCAAAGTTTTTGGGTTTATACAAAGTTTGTTAGAAACTTGTATTTACAATAAAGTGAGTGGGAGCGCTACAACATTTCTGATAAGTATATGTGAATGACATATTGTTGATCCGAAATGATGTAGAATTTCTGGAAAGCATAAAGGGTTGTTTGAAAGGAGTTTTTCAAAGGAAGACCTGGATAAAGCTGCTTACATATTGGGCATCAAGATCTATAGAGATAGATCAAGACGCCTGATGATACTTTCAAAGAACGCACACCTTGACATGATTTTGAAAGAGTTCAAAATAGATCAGTCAAAGAAGGAGTTCTTACCTGAGTTACAAGGTGTGAGTATTGAGTAAGACTCAAGACCTGACCACAGCAGAAGAGAGAGAAAGGACGAAGGTCGTCCCCTATGCTTTAGACGTAGGCTCTACAGTATGCTATGCTGTGTACCGCACATGAAGTGTGCCTTGCCATGAGTTGGTCAAGGGGTACAATAGTGATCCGGGAATGGATCACATGACAGCGGTCGAACTTATCCTTAGTATCTAGTGGACTAAGGAATTTTCTCGATTATGGAGGTGAAAAGGAGTTCGTCGTAAAGGGTTACATCGATGCGAACTTTGACACTAATCCGGGTGACTCTGAGTAGTAAACCGGATTCGTATAGTAGAGCAATTATTTGAAATGGCTCCAAGTAGCGCGTGGTAGCATACACAAGATGACATAGATATTCGTAAAGCACACACGGATCTGAATGGTTCAGACCCGTTTACTAATAACCTCTCTCACAAGCATAACATGATCAAACCAAAACTCATTGAGTGTTAATCACATAGTGATGTGAACTAGATTGTTGACTCTAGTAAACTCTTTGGATGTTGGTCACATGGTGATGTGACCTATGAGTGTTAATCACATGGTGATGTGGACTAGATTATTGACTCTAGTGCAAGTGGGAGACTGTTGGGAATATGCCCTAGAGGCAATAATAAATTGGTTATTATTTTATTTCCTTGTTCATGATAATCATTTATTATCCATGCTAGAATTGTACTGATAGGAAACTCAGATACATGTGTGGATACATAGACAACACCATGTCCCTAGTAAGCCTCTAGTTGACTAGCTCGTTGATCAATAGATGGTTACGGTTTCCTGACCATGGACATTGGATGTCGTTGATAACGGGATCACATCATTAGGAGAATGATGTGATGGACAAGACCCAATCCTAAGCCTGACACAAGATCGTGTAGTTCGTTTGCTCAGAGCTTTTTCTAATGTCAAGTATCATTTCCTTAGACCATGAGATTGTGCAACTCCCGGATACCATAGGAATGCTTTGGGTGTACCAAACGTCACAACGTAACTGGGTGGCTATAAAGGTGCACTACAGGTATCTCCGAAAGTGTCTGTTGGGTTGGCACGAATCGAGACTGGGATTTGTCACTCCGTGTAAATGGAGAGGTATCTCTGGGCCCACTCGGTAGGACATCATCATAATGTGCACAATGTGACCAAGGAGTTGATCACGGGATGATGTGTTACGGAACGAGTAAAGAGACTTGCTGGTAATGAGATTGAACAAGGTATTGGGATACCGACGATCGAATCTCGGGCAAGTAACATACCGATTGACAAAGGGAATTGCATACGGATTGATTGAATCCTCGACACCGTGGTTCATCCGATGATATCATCGTGGAACATGTGGGAGCCAACATGGGTATCCAGATCCCGCTGTTGGTTATTGACCAGAGAGGCGTCTCGGTCATGTCTGCATGTCTCCCGAACCCGTAGGGTCTACACACTTAAGGTCCGGTGACGCTAGGGTTGTAGAGATATATGTATGCGGAAACCCGAAAGTTGTTCGGAGTCCCGGATGAGATCCCGGACATCACGAGAGGTTCCGGAATGGTCCGGAGGTAAAGATTTATATATGGGAAGTCTTATTTTGGTCGCCGGAAAAGTTTCGCACTTTATCGGTATTGTATCGGGAGTGCCGAAAGGGGTCCGGGGGTCCACCAAGGGGGTCCACCAGCCCCTGGGGGCCACATGGGCTGTAAGGGGTGCGCCTTGGCCTATATGGGCCAAGGGCACCAGCCCCAAGAGGCCCATGCGCAAGAGATAAGAAAAAAGGGAGAGTCCTAAAGGGGGAAGGCACCTCCGAGGTGCCTTGGGGGGAAGGACTCCCCCCTGGCCGCACCCTTCCTTGGAGGAAGGGGCAAGGCTGCGCCCCCCTCTCTCCCTTGGCCCTATATATAGTGGGGGGAAGGGAGGGCAGCAACATCTAAGCCTTGGGCGCCTCCCTCCTCCCCTGCAACACCTCTCTCTCTCTCGCAGAAGCTTGCGAAGCCCTGCCGGAGAGCCGCTACATCCACCACCACGCCGTCGTGCTGTTGGATCTCCATCAACCTCTCCTTCCCCCTTGCTGGATCAAGAAAGAGGAGACGTCGCTGCACCGTACTTGTGTTGAACGCGGAGGTGCCGTCCGTTCGGCACTCGGTCATCGGTGATTTGGATCACGGCGAGTACGACTCCGTCATCCACGTTCATTGGAACGCTTCCGCTCGCGATCTACAAGGGTATGTAGATGCACTCCTTTCCCCTCGTTGCTAGTAAACTCCATAGATTGATCTTGGTGATGCGTAGAAAAATTTTAAATTATGCTACGTTCCCCAACAATAGAGCCTATGGCTGAAGCATAGGGAACATCTTTCATCTTCTCTCTATCTTCTGCAGTGGTCGGGCATTGAGTCTTACTCAATTTCACACCTTGTAACACAGGCAAGAACCCTTTCTTTGCTTGATCCATTTTGAACTTTTTCAAAACTTTGTCAAGGTATGTGCTCTGTGAAAGTCCAATTAAGCGTCTTGATCTATCTCTATAAATCTTGATGCCCAATATATACGCAGCTTCACCGAGGTCTTTCATTGAAAAACTCTTATTCAAGTATCCCTTTATGATATCCAGAAATTCTATATCATTTCCAATCAGCAATATGTCATCCACATATAATTTCAGAAATGCTATAGAGCTCCCACTCACTTTCTTGTAAATACAGGCTTCTCCAAAAGTCTGTATAAAACCAAATGCCTTGATCACACTATCAAAGCGTTTATTCCAACTCCGAGAGGCTTGCACCAGTCCATAAATGGATCGCTGGAGCTTGCACACTTTGTTAGCTTCCTTTGGATCGACAAAACCTTCCGGTTGCATCATATACAACTCTTCTTCCAGAAATCCATTCAGGAATGCAGTTTTGACATCCATTTGCCAAATTTCATAATCATAAAATGCGGCAATTGCTAACATGATTCGGACAGACTTAAGCATCGCTACGGGTGAGAAGGTCTCATCGTAGTCAATCCCTTGAACTTGTCGAAAACCTTTCGCAACAAGTCAAGCTTTATAGACAGTAACATTACCTTCAGCGTCAGTCTTCTTCTTGAAGATCCATTTATTTTCAATGGCTTGCCGATCATCGGGCAAGTCAACCAAAGTCCATACTTTGTTCTCATACATGGATCCCATCTCGGATTTCATGGCCTCAAGCCATTTTGCGGAATCTGGGCTTACCATCGCTTCTTCATAGTTCGTAGGTTCGTCATGGTCTAGTAACATAACCTCCAGAACAGGATTACCGTACCACTCTGGTGCGGATCTTACTCTGGTTGATCTACGAGGTTCAGTAATAACTTGATCTGAAGTTTCATGATCATCATCATTAACTTCCTCACTAATTGGCGTAGGTGTCACAGAAACTGGTTTCTGTGATGAACTACTTTCCAATAAGGGAGCAGGTACAGTTACCTCATCAAGTTCTACTTTCCTCCCACTCACTTCTTTCGAGAGAAACTTCTTCTCTAGAAAATTTTCGAATTTAGCAACAAAAGTTTTGCCTTCGGATCTGTGATAGAAGGTGTACCCAATAGTCTCCTTTGGGTATCCTATGAAGACACATTTCTCCGATTTGGGTTCGAGCTTATCAGGTTGAAGTTTTTTCACATAAGCATCGCAGCCCCAAACTTTAAGAAACGACAACTTTGGTTTCTTGGTAAACCACAGTTCATAAGGCGTCGTCTCAACGGATTTTGATGGTGCCCTATTTAACGTGAATGCAGCCGTCTCTAAAGCATAACCCCAAAAGGATAGCGGTAAATCAGTAAGAGACATCATAGATCGCACCATATCTAGTAAAGTACGATTACGACGTTCGGACACACCATTACGTTGTGGTGTTCCGGGTGGCGTGAGTTGCGAAACTATTCCGCATTGTTTCAAATGTAGACCAAACTCGTAACTTAAATATTCTCCTCCATGATCTGATCGTAGAAACTTTATTTTCTTGTTACGATGATTTTCAACTTCACTCTGAAATTCTTTGAACCTTTCAAATGTTTCAGACTTATGTTTCATTAAGTAGATATACCCATATCTGCTCAAATCATCTGTAAAGGTGAGAAAATAACGATATCCGCCACGAGCCTCAATATTCATCGGACCACATACATCTTATGTATGATTTCCAACAAATCTGTTGCTCTCTCCATAGTTCCGGAGAACGGTGTTTTAGTCATCTTGCCCATGAGGCACGGTTCGCAAGTACCAAGTGATTCATAATCAAGTGGTTCCAAAAGTCCATCAGTATGGAGTTTCTTCATGCGCTTTACACCGATATGACCTAAACGGCAGTGCCACAAATAAGTTGCACTATCATTATCAACTCTGCATCTTTTGGCTTCAATATTATGAATATGTGTATCACTACTATCGAGATTCAACAAAAATAGACCACTCTTCAAGGGTGCATGACCATAAAAGATATTACTCATATAAATAGAACAACCATTATTCTCTGATTTAAATGAATAACCGTCTCGCATCAAACAAGATCCAGATATAATGTTCATGCTTAACGCTGGCACCAAATAACAATTATTTAGGTCTAAAACTAATCCCGAAGGTAGATGTAGAGGTAGCGTGCCGACTGCGATCACATCGACTTTGGAACCATTTCCCACGCGCATCGTCACCTCGTCCTTAGCCAATCTTCGCTTAATCCGTAGCCCCTGTTTCGAGTTGCAAATATTAGCAACAGAACCAGTATCAAATACCCAGGTGCTACTGCGAGCATTAGTAAGGTACACATCAATAACATGTATATCACATATACCTTTGTTCACCTTGCCATCCTTCTTATCCGCCAAATACTTGGGGCAGTTCCGCTTCCAGTGACCAGTCTGCTTGCAGTAGAAGCACTCAGTCTCAGGCTTAGGTCCAGACTTGGGTTCTTCTCCTGAGCAGCAACTTGTTTGCTGTTCTTCTTGAAGTTCCCCTTCTTCTTCCCTTTACCCTTTTTCTTGAAACTAGTGGTCTTATTGACCATCAACACTTGATGCTCCTTTTTGATTTCTACCTCCGCAGCCTTTAGCATTGCGAAGAGCTCGGGAATCGTCTTATCCATCCCTTGCATATTATAGTTCATCACGAAGCTCTTGTAGCTTGGTGGCAGTGATTGAAGAATTCTGTCAATGACGCTATCATCCGGAAGATTAACTCCCAGTTGAATCAAGTGATTGTTATACCCAGACATTTTGAGTATATGCTCACTGACAGAACTATTCTCTTCCATCTTGCAGCTGTAGAACTTATTGGAGACTTCATATCTCTCAATCCGGGCATTTGCTTGAAATATTAACTTCAACTCCTGGAACATCTCATATGCTCCATGACGTTCAAAACGTCGTTGAAGACCCGGTTCTAAGCCGTAAAGCATGGCACACTGAACTATCGAGTAGTCATCAGCTTTGCTCTGCCAGACGTTCATAACATCTGGTGTTGCTCCTGCAGCAGGCCTGGCACCCAGCGGTGCTTCCAGGACGTAATTCTTCTGTGCAGCAATGAGGATAATCCTCAAGTTACGGACCCAGTCCGTGTAATTGCTACCATCATCTTTCAACTTTGCTTTCTCAAGGAACGCATTAAAATTCAACGGAACAACAACATGGGCCATCTATCTACAATTAACATAGACAAGCAAGATACTATCAGGTACTAAGTTCATGATAAATTCAAGTTCAATTAATCATATTACTTAAGAACTCCCACTTAGATAGACATCCCTCTAATCCTCTAAGTGATCACGTGATCCATATCAACTAAACCATGTCCGATCATCACGTGAGATGGAGTAGTTTCAACGGTGAACATCACTATGTTGATCATATCTACTATATGATTCACGCTCGACCTTTCGGTCTCTGTGTTCCGAGGCCATATCTGTTATATGCTAGGCTCGTCAAGTTTAACCTGAGTATTCCGCGTGTGCAACTGTTTTGCACCCGTTGTATTTGAACGTAGAGCCTATCACACCCGATCATCACGTGGTGTCTCAGCACGAAGAACTTTCGCAACGGTGCATACTCAGGGAGAACACTTATACTTTGATAATTTAGTGAAGGATCATCTTATAATGCTACCGTCAATCAAAGCAAGATAAGATGCATAAAAGATAAACATCACATGCAATCAATATAAGTGATATGATATGGCCATCATCATCTTGTGCTTGTGATCTCCATCTCCGAAGCACCGTCATGATCACCATCGTCATCGGCGTGACACCTTGATCTCCATCGAAGCATCGTTGTCGTCTCGCCAACTATTGCTTCTACGACTATCGCTACCGCTTAGTGATAAAGTAAAACAATTACATGGCGATTGCATTGCATACAATAAAGCGACAACCATATGGCTCCTACCAGTTGCCGATAACTCGGTTACAAAACATGATCATCTCATACAATAAAATTCAGTATCATGTCTTGACCATATCACATCACAACATGCCCTGCAAAAACAAGTTAGACGTCCTCTACTTTGTTGTTGCAAGTTTTACGTGGCTGCTACGGGCTTAGCAAGAACCGTTCTTACCTACGCATCAAAACCACAACGATAGTTTGTCAAGTTGGTGCTATTTTAACCTTCGCAAGGACCGGGCGTAGCCACACTCGGTTCAACTAAAGTGAGAGAGACAGACACCCGCCGGTCACCTTTAAGCAACGAGTGCTCGCAACGGTGAAACCAGTCTCACGTAAGCGTACGCGTAATGTCGGTCCGGGCCGCTTCATCTCACAATACCGCCGAACCAAAGTATGACATGCTGGTAAGCAGTATGACTTATATTGCCCACAACTCACTTGTGTTCTACTCGTGCATAACATCAACGCATAAAACCTGGCTCGGATGCCACTGTTGGGGTACGTAGTAATTTCAAAAAATTTCCTACGCACACGCAAGATCATGGTGATGCATAGCAACGAGAGGGGAGAGTGTTGTCCATGTACCCTCGTAGACCGAAAGCGGAAGCGTTCACACAACGCGGTTGATGTACTCGTACGTCTTCACGATCCGACCGATCAAGTACCGAACGTACGGCACCTCCGAGTTCAGCACACGTTCAGCTCGATGACGTCCCTCGAACTCCGATCCAGCCGAGTGTTGAGGGAGAGTTTCGTCAGCACGACGGCGTGGTGACAATGATGATGTTCTACCGACGCAGGGCTTCACCTAAGCACCGCTACGATATTATCGAGGTGTAATATGGTGGAGGGGGGCACCGCACACGGCTAAGAGATCAATAGATCAATTGTTGTGTCTATGGGGTGCCCCCTGCCCCCGTATATAAAGGAGCAAGGGGGAGGCCGGCCGGCCCTTGTTGGCGTGCCAGGAGGAGGAGTCTTCCTCCTAGTAGGAGTAGGACTCCCCTCTTTCCTACTCCTACTAGGAGGGGGAAAGGAAGGGGGAGAGGGAGAAGGAAAGGGGGCGCCGCCCCCCTCTCCTAGTCCAATTCGGACCAGAGGGGGAGGGGGCGCGCGGCCCCTCCTGGCTGCCCCTCTCTCTCTCCACTAAGGCCCATAAGGCTCATTACTTCTCCCAGGGGGTTCCGGTAACCCTCCGGCACTCCGGTTTTCTCCGAAATCACCCGGAACATTTTCGGTGTCCGAATATAGTCGTCCAATATATCAATCTTTATGTCTCGACCATTTCGAGACTCCTCGTCATGTCCGTGATCACATCCGGGACTCCTAACAACCTTCGGTACATCAAAACATATAAACTCATAATATAACTATCATCGTAACGTTAAGCGTGCGGACCCTACGGGTTCGAGAACTATGTAGACATGACCGAGACACGTCTCCGGTCAATAACCAATAGCGGAACCTGGATGCTCATATTGGCTCCCACATATTCTACGAAGATCTTTATCGGTCAGACCGCATAACAACATACGTTGTTCCCTTTGTCATCGGTATGTTACTTGCCCGAGATTCGATCGTCGGTATCTCAATACCTAGTTCAATCTCGTTACCGGCAAGTCTCTTTACTCGTTCCGTAATACATCATCTTGCAATAAACTCTTTAGTTGCAATGCTTGCAAGGCTTAAGTGATGTGCATTACCGAGAGGGCCCAGAGATACCTCTCCGACAATCGGAGTGACAAATCCTAATCTCGAAATACGCCAACCCAACAAGTACCTTCGGAGACACCTGTAGAGCACCTTTATAATCACCCAGTTATGTTGTGACGTTTGGTAGCACACAAAGTGTTCCTCCGGTAAACGGGAGTTGCATAATCTCATAGTCATAGGAACATGTATAAGTCATGAAGAAAGCAATAGCAACATACTAAACGATCAAGTGCTAAGCTAACGGAATGGGTCAAGTCAATCACATCGTTCTCCTAATAATGTGATCCCGTTAATCAAATGACAACTCATGTCTATGGCTAGGAAACATAACCATCTTTGATCAACGAGCTAGTCAAGTAGAGGCATACTAGTGACACTCTGTTTGTCTATGTATTCACACAGGTATTATGTTTCCGGTTAATACAATTCTAGCATGAATAATAAACATTTATCATGAAATAAGGAAATAAATAATAACTTTATTATTGCCTCTAGGGCATATTTCCTTCAGTAAGCTTAGGAGCCGGGCAACCCAACTATTGACCAAAGACATGATTCAGAGCCAATGGATATAGTGCTAAATTCAGGGCCCGGACTATACTATAAGAAGTGTTCGGACTTTGTTGCCGTACTGCGGGCGCTATGAAGCCCCTGGCAAATGTGGAACGTACCAAAGTGTACGGGTGCTAGTTGATAAGGTTATCAGCAAAAAAAGGAAAACAGAAAGAGAGCAAAGGTAATAAGCTGGGGCCTTAAAATTTTGGGCCGCAAACTGTTTCCATTATAATTTGATTAATACGTCAAGGCGCATTGGTACAAAATAGTGCGATAAGCAACGAGCTATTTAACATGCCAAAACCAAGGGAGAGCAGCGTGTGGGTCCCGAAAACAGGTAGAGTGATCGTTAAAGAAACCACCTAGAAATTCCCCCGTACGTCTAAGCTTCTTGCCATCTTGGTGTATTTATCCTTTGACGGGACCAGTGATTAGGCCGTCAGGGAAGGCCTGCGGGAAAGAAACCTGAAAAGGAGAAAAAGTAGATAGTGAAAGTTTATGTGTCCGGGAGCGGTCGAGCCGTACTGTGGATCACAAGGTAGGTATGCCTCCGTCTATGCCCATGGTATTTTGAGTGCGTAGTTATGTACGCGCGATATGAATGCTGCCACTTGATTGGGGCTGGGACGGAGGCCGAATTGCTAGTCGAGCTCTTGACGAGCTGAGTTGTCCTGCTACAGGATAGTCCGGACCCTCTTAGTGGTGTCCGGGAGCTCGGCCGCCGAATTAAGATTCTGCTTGAAAAGGCCGCTCTGTACTTCTGCTGCTAGGGCAGCGGTGTGCTCCTATGTACAGAGGGAGCGTTCCGTGTTTCCATCGATTGTTATGACGCCGCGTGGTTTGGGCATCTTGAGCTTGAGATAAGCATAGTGTGGCACCGCGTTGAATCGAGCAAATGCGGTTCGTCCAAGTACTGCGTGATAGCCGCTGCGAAAAGGGACGATATCGAAGATTAACTCCTTGCTTCGGAAGTTGTCCGGAGATCCGAAGACAACCTCTAGTGTGACCGAGCCCATGCAGCGGGCCTCTACGCCTAGTATGACTCCTTTAAAGGTGATCTTTGTGGGCTTGATCCATGATGGGTTAATGCCCATTTTGCGCACTGTATCCTAATAAAGTAGGTTGAGGCTGCTGCCACCGTCCATGAGGACTCGCGTTAGGTGGAATCCATCAATGATTGGGTCGAGGACTAGTGCGGCCGACCCGCCGTGACGGATACTGGTCGGATGGTCTCGGCGATCAAATGTGATCGGGGAGGAGGACCATGGGTTGAATTTTGGGGCGACTGGCTCCATCGCGTAGACGTCCCTGAGTGCGCGTTTGCGTTCCCTCTTGGGGATATGTGTAGCGTATATCATGTTCACCGTTTTGACCTGAGAGGGAAACTTCTTCTGTCCCCCTGTGTTCGGTGGCCGAGTATCCTCCTCGTCATCCTTGCTTTGCGACCCCTTCTCCTTGTTGTCGGCATTTAACTTGCCGGCCTGTTTAAAAACCCAACAATCTCTGTTGGTGTGGTTGGCTGGTTTTTCTGGGGTGCCATGTATCTGGCACGGACGATCGAGTATGCGGTCCAGACTGGATGAGCCCGAATTGTTCTTATTGTATGTCTTCTTCCGCTAACTGGACTTAGAGCCACTGAATCCGGCGTTGACCGCCGTGTCATCGGTATGGTTGCTATTGATTCGACGCTTGTGTCCGTTGCGTTGGGGCTTGCCGTTGCTATCCTTTGCTTCAGAGGTGCCAGGTCCGCTTGCATTATTATTGCAGCGGGCTAGCCAACTATCTTCGCCCACGCAAAAGCGGGTCATAAGTGCCGTAAGGGCCGCCATAGACTTTGGCTTTTCCTGCCCGAGATGTCGGGCGAGCCATTCGTCGCGGATGCTATGCTTAAAGGCCGCTAGGGCTTCGGCATCCGGACAGTCGATGATCTGGTTCTTTTTAGTTAAGAACCTAGTCCAGAATTTCCTGGCTAACTCCCCGGGCTATTGGACTATATGGCTTAAATCATCTACATCCGGAGGTCGGACGTATGTTCCTTGGAAGTTGTCCAAGAAGGCTTCTTCCAAGTCTTCCCAGCTGCCGATAGAGTTTTCTGGCAGACTGTTCAACCAGTACCGAGCTGGTCCTTTGAGTTTTAATGGGAGATATTTGATGGCGTGGAGATCATCCCCACGAGCCACATGAATATGGAGGAGAAAATCCTCGATCCAGACCGCAGGGCCTGTTGTCCCGTCATATGATTCGATGTTTACGGGTTTAAACCCTTTTGGAAATTCATGATCCATTACTTCATCAGTGAAGCAAAGAGGGTGTGCGGCGCCTCTATATCGGGCCACATTGCGACGAAGCTCCGATGGAGTCCGTCTGCGGAGTTCGGCCCGGGCGTGACTAGGCTTGTTACGTCCGAATATGTGGCCATCTTCACGTGTCGGGGCACGCCCTCGCGATCCGTAGATCGATATGGTATGTTCTGCATTATTGTCCAGTTTTTGCCACAGGTCGTAGGTATGTCCCCGAGCTGTTTTATCTCTACCTTTACGGTGAGGTGGAGCGGGCTGGTGTTCGGCTTGAGTTGCCGCCTTGTCCCGACCGTGTGGTGGTCGGTCAGCCGCATTGCGCGATGATGGTATGGGCTCCAACGCCTCATCATCAAACTGTGGTAGCAATTTACACTGCGGGTAACTTTCGGCTGCCAGGACATCAGTCCATCTATCGTTCAGCAAATCTTGATCAGCTTGAAACTGCTGCTGCTTCTTTTTCAGGCTCCTTGCAGTGGCTATTAGCTAGCGCTTAAAGCGCTCCTGTTCGAGGGGTTCCTCAGGCAGCCGAGGCTCACCTCCTCCTCGGAGAGCGGATGATAACTACCGTCCTCCGAGTCTTCATTTATGGCCTGTTCATCAGGGCTGACTTGCCCATCCTCCTGATTGTCCTGTTTGGTAGTTTGTTCGTCGTGGTCTTCTACGTCTTCGGCACCATCCGGAGTGTTGTCGTCTCCTGTGCCGGTATTGCTGTCTCTGCGGCGCGATTTAGAGAGGCGCCGCTGACGCCGGCTTTGGTTGTGTCTTAGGGGGGTCATCCTCCGCTGGGTTTTCCTTGTCATCGCCGCTATTATTTTTTGGCGTATCCACCATGTATACGTCATATGAGGAAGTGGCCGTCCATCGTCCAGTGAACGGCGTGGTTTGGGCCTCCTCTTCTCCGGCATCGTCGCCCATACCGTCGATGTCTTCGGAGTCGTAATCGAGCGTGTTGGTTAGGTCTTCGACAGTGGCTATGAAGTGGGCGATGGGTGGGAAACGAAATTCTCCATCATCAGCCTCCAGTTCAAACCGGATATAATTCGGCTCAGAGTCCCCCGCTAGGGATAGATTTTTTAATGAGTTGGGCATGTCGCCTAAAGGCGAGTGCCGGAAGATGTCTGCGGAGCTGAATTCAACGATCGATGACCGATCGAGCTCGACGCCTGTGGACGCACATAATTCGGAATCTGCAGCCGGAGACGAGTCCGGGGCTCCGATGACACAGACTCCACTCGAGGTTGGGTCTGTTTGCGGCTCCAACGCCGCTGGGACTACGACATTCGTGGCGGGGTTGAGTTTCCCATCGTCGGACGGCGCGATCTGCTCCGGATCTAAGGCCAGAGCAGTCACATGTGCTATCTCCTGAGTGTGGTCCGATGACAGATTTATGTCATGTTCATCGTGGTGGCGGGGAGCGGCTGTCGTGGTCTCGAATCCGTCGAAGATCAAGTCTCCGCGGATGTCCGCGACGTAATTCAAGCTCCCAAATCTGACCCGATGGCCAGGGGCGTAGCTTTTGATCTGCTCCAGATGGCCAAGCGAGTTGGCCTGCAGTGCGAAGCCGCCTAACACGAAGATTTGTCTAGGGAGGAAGACTTCCCCTTGGACAGCATCATTGTGTATGATCGAAGGAGCCATCAAACCTCTTGATGACGGCACAGTGGAACTCTCAATGAAAGCACCAATGTCGGTGTCAAAACCGGCGGATTTCGGGTAGGGGGTCCCGAACTGTGCGTCTAGGATCGATGGTAACAGGAGACGAGGGACACGGGTGCGAGTCTTCGGTCTTCGTATCTTCACAGCCCATCAGTCCAGCCCATGGCTAACAGGCCGGACGCCCGAGGACCCCCTAGTCTAGGACTCCCTCAGTCGGCTCTGCGGACGTCCCAATGGAGAAAGCGGCTGAGGACGAGCCGATGCCATCCTCCTCGCGCGGTCCATGCCGACATCACCATGGGCGAGGCACGTGCCCACTACACAAACATGGTGTTGCAGGAGCGGGAGGCCACGTTCCGGCTGGCGCTGGCCGACTAGGCCTACAACCTCCGCCTCCTCGACGAGAACTGACGCGTGAAGGAGGTACTCACCGCTGGCACGGCCATAGTGTCGGACGTGGGCGTGGCCGAGTAGGAGGCGCTGGTTGACTCCTACCGCATCGTCCGCAAAATCTGCCGCGACCGCTGGTGGTACATCCAGTATCAGGCGGATTTATAGGCCGCCTACAAGGAGATGGACGAGGCGACGAATGAGGTGTCCGGCAAGAGCGAGGACAATGAGGACATTGCTAGCTCCACCACGGTCACGCCCCGGCACGGTCCCCCCCCCCCCCCCCCCCCCCCCCCCCCCCACCATGACCACGAAGCCGACACGTCCGTGAGCGCCACCGACAACAAGGAAGAGTAGTGCATGGGAGGTCGCCGGTGCTTGGATAGCCGGCTCCGCATCCGTATCCGTGGACTGACTCCCCATGCCCGCGGACAGATGCGGGACGAAATTTGGGATCAATGTTGGCCATGCCCTTATAGAATCATCTCAAATGTCTAAGGCTTGGGCTAGGACGTAATTAGTCTAGAAAAGGGCCAGGACGAAGTAAGTCTAAAAAAAGGGGTGTAATAAAAAAAAGGAAAAAAAATCAATTCTACTTGAATCAAAAAAAGGATGGGAAAATCGAATACGGAGTACTTGGATACCAAACCCAACCCTATCTGCCGAACCACTCCACTTTCTCCCGCACACACACCAGACCTAGGGTCGGTCAGCCACCATGGAAGCACCGCCGCCGCCGCCGGCGCTCCTGGACGAGCTCGTCGAAGAGATCCTCCTCTGCCTCCCGCCCGAAGACCCCGCGTGCCTCCTCCGCGCCTCCGTCGTCTGCAAGGCCTGGAGCGGCATCGCCTCCCGCCCCGGATTTCGACGCCGCCTCCACGAGCTCCACGGCGTACCCCCCGTGCTCGTCTTCCTCCACAACTGGAAGGACGATTTCATCCCCCGATTCATCTCCACCACCGCATCGTCCTTCTCCCTCGCCGCTCCGGACCGCCGCGCCTGGCGGGCCGTCGACTGCCGCCACGGACGCGCCCTCTTCTTCCCCCAGGGATCTGGTGGTCTGGAGCTGCTCCTGTGGGAGCCAATCACGGGTGCCCAGCAGCGCATACCGGTGCCCGCGGCGTTCAACTGCGACGATTTCTGGACTGCTGCCGTGTTGTGCGCAGCGGACGGGTGCGACCACCGCGACTGCGTCGGGGGTCCTTTCCGCGTGGTCTTCCTCTTCGTCGTCGTGGTAGATGAGGAGACCAGCATATACTCGTCCAGCATATACTCGTCCGAGACTGGCGCTTGGGGGGAGCTCACCTCGGTTCAGCGCACCGTCCACTTCTCCGTGGAATTCAAAGAAAGATACAGCGTGCTCGTTGACAGATCTGTCCTCTACTTCATGTCCGACGGCGTCGCGAGCTGTGCGTCCGTCGTGGAGTATGACTTGGCAAGCCACAACCTGACTGTGTTCGGCCTACCGGACACAGACCACGGCCATGCATATAGCCTCGTGCTGGTGGAGGACGGTGGAATCGGAGTAATCCAATACTTGGATACGCAGCTCAAATTCTGGACAAGAGAGGCCAGTGCTGAAGCAGGATGGGTGCTGAACCGGGTCATGTGCTTGGAAAATTCCCTCCCAATGAATGCTCTCTTACATGCAGTGCAAGTGCTGGGCTTTGCTGAGGAAGCAAATGTCATTTTTGTTAACACGGTTGTCGGCATCTATACAATAGAGCTACGATCGGGGCATGTGAGGGAGGTGTGCAGTGATACTAATCGAGGCTTCTGTAGTTTGATCCCAGTTGTCAGCTTCTACACACCTGTACCCCGAGGCAAGCACCAGAATCTGCCGGCGTCAAAGCCTAGTGGGGAAGCAGGTGGTGAGGAGGGGGGAGAGGAGGAAAAAACAGTGGATCAAGCACAACAATTGTTGAACAAGGGGTCCAATGCTACCAAGGAAGTTGACTTTATCAACACCTTCGAATACGTCAGCCTTGACCTCGAGATCAGGTTAGGGCTCTACTCTTGAACTCGCCACCTATTCGGAGCCACACTCAAACATTTGGATGGATGGCATTGTTGAAAGAAACTTCTATCTAGTTCAGTACTCTTTTATGGATCAGCTGGTAGTTTCCACATGTCCTTAGTTGCTTTGGGCCCTTGAGTTTGTAGTTTAGGAGATGTGTGTAGAACGGCATTACATGTTCTACAATGAGGTGGTTGCCAAGCGATATTTATTTTTCTTTTGGTCGGTGCGAGCCCTACTGTGCTGGAGTTTGTGCGGCTAAGTGAGTCGAGTTAGCAGTAGTGTTATTCAATAGCAATACTATAGAGTTAGGACTTGCGTCTTTTGTGAGGATATGTGTATTGAGCCATGCATTTAATCAAAGTGCAATTATTGGAATGATAGATGTTATCCTATTTCTATTTGAGAAAGAGTTATATGCCTCTGGTGCTGGCTTATTGTAAATATCTCATCGATGTGCCGTTTATTTTTATGGTATGTACTTGTTAATTCTGTGCAAACACGAACCAGTTGTTAGAAACGGAACTCAACCGAACATATAGCAACTTGGGTCATTAAAACAGATGGTGGAATAATTGTAGCTGTGCTACAAAACTTTGATGCCCTTTTATTATTTGTAACCTTAACAATTACAGACTGAAAATTTATGCCCTTGTTTTCACCTAGGGTTCCGTGTTATGGAGAAGGTGCTCTGGAGGGAGCTCGCACGCTCAACAAACCTGGATGTGCCTTGCTACCCAAAGATTCTTCAGCTGATGTTCCCAAGAGTGCACCAAGTTTATGCCTTTGTTTTCACCTAGGGCTCCCAGGAGTTTGTGAATGTACAACCAGGAGAGATGATGCCGGGAACTCGACGACCTCTGAAAGCAATGTTGAGGACCTTTGGAGAAAGGTGAATCTGAATAATGTACTGTATCTCATTGTTCCTTCCTCGGGACCATTGTCGGTGCCAGGGCTGCACCATTTTGTGGTGAAATGCATAATTTCCGCTGAGGTTGTATTGTTCTCTAGGCTTTGTATGAGAAGATTTCTCAAAAAAGTTGTCAAATTAACTCAAACCACAATTTTAACATGGAGTTGCGATTCACCCGAGAAAGTCATATTACCCACATAAACAATGGTCATATACTCCTGCATGTGTGTTTAGACTTGGAACTCAATAGAACTTATATCATGAATTTACACCATTATTCTGTAAGGGGTCATTTAATTTTTACTAGTGTTGTTATTCAGTTTTGTAATATAGATAATTGATGATGTTGGAGAAAACAATAGGCGCTTAATAATGTGCTTGTTTTATTGGTTGGATCATATTTTCAAGGTGTATGCCAGCTACTTGCCTTATAAGTTCATATATATATATATACTTATTTAGTTATTTTTATCTTTCTTACCATTGGTGGCTTCATTATTTTTTGTTTTTTGCAGTTAACTGTCTAAACTGTGTACTTGTATCAGGTAGATTTTGCTGCATAAAAGTTACTTTTATAGCAATCATGTGTTACAAATTTACATAATAATGTCAATATCCAATTGTTGTCGGTTGTGTGCTAGGCTAAGGAGAGGCTCTCAGGCTTTATTGATTTATTCCTCACAAGGGTCCTCTTTATATAGAAGCCTAACAATCCGACTTAAGTAAGAAATCATGAACAATCTAAAAGATATATTCCTAATTTAAATGATAAACTCATATCTGAGAGATCATGGGAATCCTCTCCCTAACTTGGTGCTCTGTGGGCCAACTAGACGTACATAACATTATCTGCGCTACAAAGGCAACTTGTGTATTCTGTGTACATACATAACAATGAGATGATGCAGACAGCCAACTAGATGTACATAACATGGTGCTTGGTGGGCTAACTAGACGTACATAACATTATCTTTGTTACTATCACCTTTGGAGATGCTTCTTTGATTGTGTTCTCATATATGCCTAGCAAACGATAAGGAGTATATCCCAAATTCTCACTGAAAACTGAACTGTCTATCAGATTGCTGTCTGCAAGTCAACATGTCCTCTTTCGCTTGTTCTTCAGAGCAACAGCAAGAGGAAGAGGAGTGGAAATGTCAATACGAAGAAAAGTGAAGAAGGTAAATGCAACAGTTTGTGTATATTACTGCCTTGTTTTACAATTAGTTTCTGCTGCACATGAGAATTACTGTCAACAGTCCATGGGCTGTTGAAAATCATTAGTATTCATAATGACTGGATTTGAATAGTTTCAGAAAGTGCAGGCTGGCCAGAATGAACCTGAGGACATTGACCCTGGTGTTGTTGCTATGATGGGTTTCGGAGGGTTTGGCATGTCAAAGAAGTGAATGCTTTCAGGTGGTGTGTCTTTTCGTCGAACAAAACATGATCGTCGGCTCGTTGCTATATGCTCCTGGATTACGCCAGCCAGACACAGCTGTCTGATGCAAAGCTTAATATTGGAACGATGAAACTCTAATGAATGGTGACCTTTGTGCTGTAAATTGGTGATCATCTGAGTAACATTTCATCTTTGAGAAACATGATAACTATGGGCTGTATATTTCCTCGGTCACAAGAAAATACTCCATTATCTTATAGAAGTGGAGTAATTAGCAGTTGAAGTACTCTGTTATTTCTCAAGACCCGCTTCTTCTACTGTCACCACTTCTCTGTTTGAAAAATGTTTGAAATTGTTTCATTTCATAGTGTATGCATTATCTTATAGCTGCTGTGTGGGGATTAATCTCCTAGGACTTGAAAACCTATATGCATTATCTTTCAGTTTGTGTGCAATGATGCTTAATTAGCATTGGAATGGTTAGCTGTTCGGTAAATGATATGCTCGCCTGTTGGGATAGTATTCTTCTTTTCCAGATCAACATTTGTAATTTGTATCTGGCGTAATTCTGCATCATAACAACTTACAGGATGTTTCAGTGTCAACTTTTCCTTTCATCCGTGGCATAAAAATCACTTGCTAAAAAACAATTGATTGCTAATATGGCACAGTACAATGTTGCAAATAAGCTCAGTCTCTCAACATTCGCAGACTGAGCAAAACTAGAACGAACGAAGCTTGGATTTTGTTAGGCAAGACTTAAATTGCTGGCCCTGCACATGTTACCTATTTGCATCACATGAATTATGGAATGTGAATAAATGAGCACAAATTTATGGTGGCAAACTGCACAGTACACGAACATTGAGATTTTGGATGAAGCAGAAGAGGTCTAATAGAGGCCGAGCCGGGACCTTCCCGAAGACGGGGACGACGCTGCGCGCAGCGAGGTCTCAGGCGGAGGCAACGAAGCAGGTTAGACGAGTGCGGCTCGGGGGCTGTCAACGTTGGAGAACAGGTGGTTGGGAAATTTAGGCAAACTGCAACCCAGCGCCGCATTTGGTCTGCCCCTGTTCATTACGGTCGAGACGTCCAACGCGAGGCATCTGGCGCAAAATACCGTCCCCATTTCCAGCGCAAAATTTGGACCGAATTTGCGTCCAAACGGACTCTGGATGGATGGGAGCGTGTCCTCTCGGTGTCCGTCTGTCAGCCGTCCAACCACTTCCCACTGGACCCATTTAATCTGACGCATGGACGGGCCCGCTTGACAGCCACCCAGCCGCCCTAGCCGAGGTTCTTTTTTATGGCTAACCCCCGTGCGTGGACCAGTCAGTCCACTTCTCCACTTTCGTCGTCTTCTACAATCTTCCTCTGCCCACCAAGCACCCGACAAGCCCTAGGCCGCACCACCCAAGCTCCTCCCCTCATCGGTAACCATCGGGGATGTGGAAGTGGATCCCTGGAAAGTACGGGAATCACGACCATGAAGCGGGGGCGTCCTCTAGCGAAGAAGGGAAGGGGTAGACGTTCTAGCCAATGTTTTTTTAGAAAAACTTACGATCTATTCGTCAACTGTCATGATTGTACAAAGAACAGAGGAGGATGATCATTCATAGTAAAAAAGAAATGGATGTTAAAAAAAACCAGTGACGGTGTGATCATGGTCATTGGATGGTGATCTAACGATCCAAAAAAATCGACTGATTCAACTTTTTTCCTAGTGTATGATAAATAGGTGTTTTCTATACATATACTACCTCCGTATCAGAATATAAGATTTTTTTTAGGAAAAACATATTATATTTTGACACGGAAGGAGTATCTATGTTTTTGAGAATTTTCAAATGGACTCCGCAGGAACGAATTTCCAAATGGATTCATCAACAGAAGAGAAAAAAACAATTATAGTTAGTGGGCAAAATAGTCGAACCATTCCCAGTTCGGTTCCGATCTGGTTGAGCCGAACCATTCCCCATCCGCATCCGCACCCAAACCCAGCCAACGGCCACCATGGAAGCACCGCCGCCGCCGCCGCCGCCGCCGCCGGCGCTCCCGGACGACGTCGTCGAAGAGATCCTCCTCCGCCTCCCGCCCGACGACCCAGCCTGCCTCTTCCGCGCCTCCCTCGTCTGCAAGGCCTGGAGGAGCGCCGTCTCCCATCCCCACTTCCGCCGCCGCTTCATCGGGCTCCACCGCCACCGGGCACCCCCTGTGCTCGGCTTCCTCCACAACTGGAAAGACGAGCGCCTCCCTGACTTCGTCCCCACCACCGCCTCGCCCTTCTCCCTCGCCGCTCCAGACCGCCGGTTCTGGCGCCCCCTCGACTGCCGCCACGGCCGCGCCCTCTTCCTCTCCGACGACCGCCAGGAAACTCAGGAACTCCTCCTGTGGGGGCCAATCACGGGCGCCCGTCAGGGCATACCGGTGCCCTCGGCGTTCAGGTGCGACTGGCCGACCGCGGCCGTGTTCTGCGCAGCCGACGGGTGCGACCACCGCGACTGTGCGGGGGGGCCCTTCGGCGTGGTCTTCGTCTTCACCCTCGACATCTCGCCCAACGCAGACGTTGTCACATCGGCGTGCTTGTACTCGTCGGAGACTGGCACGTGGGGCAAGCTGAACTCGAGGGAATACGAGTTCAGCATGGACTTTGAGCATCATTCCAGCGTGCTGGTTGGGAGGTCTCTGCTCTACTTCCTGTCCGACGGTGGGATGATCCTGGAGTACAATTTGGGCAGTGGTGAACTGGCTGTGTTCCGCCCACCACCTGACGATTACGGCAGTGACAACCACAGATTTAACCTCATGCTGGCGGAGGACGGTGGGCTGGGGGTTGCCGAAGCCATTGATTTTCAGCTCATATTGTGGAAAAGGGAGGTGAGTGATGGCACTAATGCACGATGGGTGCTGAGCCGGATTGTCGACCTGGACATCGATCCATGCACACTTGTTCCAGTGTTGGGCTTTGCAGAGGGAGCAAATGCTGTTTTCGTGAAAACTGTTGGTAGTCTCTTCATGATCGAGCTGCAGTCGGAGCAGGCGAAAAGGGTGTGCCATAATCATGGCTTCTGTAATTTGATTCCAGTTGTCAGCTTCTACACTCCACATTCTAGGCTCCAAGTGCCCGGGGGTGAACACCAGGACCCAGCGCCGCGGCTGAACCTACTGAGGAGGGGTGGTCAGCAAGGGGTATGGGAGGAGAAATCACTAGAATTGGCGCAATTGCTGTTTGATAAGGGGTGCAAGGCTATCAATGAGGAGGACTTGGCCCACGCGGCTGACTGCTTCAGACATGTTCTCGAGATCAGGTTTGGGTTCTACTCCCAAACTCCACTTGTTCTCCTAGCTAGACATGCTACTGTAGCGTAACATATGGATAGTTTGTGGGAAAGAAAACTTCCAGTTAGTTCATTGTTCTTTTCATGTGTGGCTCAGAGCCTTTTGAGTTCTGACATTTGTAGCTACCTTAGTAGGATTTAACATGCTCTATGTTAATGTGGTTACCAAGGGTGGTGTTTTGGTTTCATGTATTTGACAGTGAGCACAATGGTGTGGGTGTTGGTCTTTGAGGGGTTAGTGAGTCCAGTTAGCCAATATGACCTGACAACACCACCTGGGATAGGTATTATCATATTTTGTTGTGATGTCTGTAATGCGATGAGAATTAAATCAAAGTCCAAGTGCTTGAGGGATAGGTATTATCCTATTTGATCACTGTGCAGTTCATTTATATGGCTCCTCTTCCTCAGATTTGTACTTCATAATGTGTGCAAGCACTAGTAACTATAAAAGACAGTCAACAGAACATAGTTACACCTTGTGTCATAAAATGGTTTTGTCCACTTCAGAGTACATGTTTATGCTATAATGTTAACGATGATGCATCGGCAAATTTATGCATTGTTGTTGTTGTCACGTAGGGTTCGACGTTATGGAGGCCTTGCTCCTGAGTGTGCTAGCACGTTTTACCGTTATGGAGGTGCCTTGTTATGCAAAGCTCAGGAGGCAGCCAATCGTTCAGGTAATGTTTCAAAGCGTGCACCAAATGAAGAATCAATCACACCTACAACCAACAAAGATGATTGTGAAGAAGGTATGCTTTATCATTTATATCACTTTCACCACTATAGGTTGAAATATGTCACTGTATTTTGCATTGTTCTTCAGGTTTACGGAATGGTCTCTTAGAGAAAACTGCAGGATTAGTTGACCCCACAACTTTAACATGGCACTGCTACTGCCCTAGACACTCATATACACTGAAAGGCATTATTATCCTTTTTAAATCTATATACTGTAGTATCTAGTTGATAACACTACTGGTTGCAATAAGTTATCATTGTCTGTTCATGCCTAATGAAGAGTATACCTAATAGACTTCGTATCAGTAATTTGCCCATGCCAATGCAAAGTACTAATAGTTTGGGACTTGGAATGTTTTCACTAATATTATATGATCACAGTATACTAAGTGAGTTGGATCTTGTACGCATTTGTGTGCATCTCATTGCTGTTTTTTACTCTTGGGCTGTGTGCATCCTCGATTCAGAGGCCCGGAATAATAAAACTCTTCCATTTTCTAAAGGAAAAAATGTTTTTCTTCTTTCAATGGTACGTGCTGATATAGTTGTTGGTTAGGGGCAAACTTGCGTGGCAAAGGTCAGACGGATGGGAACATGACAGGCGATGGAGATGATTCTGATTTGGATTTGGCCTGGAAAATGTTGAATACTGCAAGGGTGATAGTTGCCAAGAGTCCAGAGAAGACAATGGAGAAGGTTAATATATTGATTGCTCTAGCTGAAATCTCCATGAGAAGAGGTAATCTCAGCTATCTCAGTTACCATGTGTTAGGTTGGTGAATGGTCATTCAAGGCCTCACATTTGATTTTCACTTTTGTAGAGGACAGAGACAGCTCAATCAGTTACTACTTTGAAGCTTTGGCGATCTTGGAACATTTGGTTAGGCCTGACCATTTTCGAATTGTCGATCTGTATCCTCTTTGTGGTGATAAGAGTGTCAGCCACTCTGCTGTATAGTAGTAGAACAAATCAGCATCATAGTGGTTTCAAATAATTTGAGTTGACCCAAATCTTGCACAGGTGCCTTCACCTGCTTTTGAATCCACATGTTAGTGTAGATTTGGAGTAGGACTGTGATCACCAGAAAAAAAATGTTAGGTAGAGAATGCTGTTTTGTTATGATTAGGTCTTTGAGTTCAATTCTAACTTTGTTGATTACCTTAATTCAGTTCTAGAAACATCCGCATATGTTTGGCCTTTGAGTTAGCATCCAAGGTTGGGGATGCAATCCCATATTGTGCAAAGGCTATTTCATTATGCAAGTCGCGTATACATAATCTGAAAATTGCCAAGGAAGGTTTGTTGGCTGATAAAGACCTTAGAGCATCTGCTGCTAAAGGACACTCAGGAAAGTCGACTCTGGAAGATGAAATATCTTACCTTGCTAGAATGTTGCCTCGATTCCAGAAGAAGGTGAACAAACTTAATTTTATTCATGCTACCAGTTTGGTTCTGCTCATGAATCTAGTGCTCTATGAACGAAGAAGATGTTTTGTAAGGAACAATAACATCTCTCTTAATTGTTTTGGTTCAGCTTGAAGAACTGAAGCAAGCAATGTCAACCCCAAGCGACGGCATAGATAATATTATGAAGAGGGTGGTCTCACAGGCAAGTCATGAGCAGAGTGTTAACAATACTATGGCAAGAACTGCATCTTTGACTTCTTCACAGATGGCACGATCAAACAACAGCTTCCATTCCCCAACTATGTCTACGGCAGCACCAAGTGGAAGTAGCGTAACCGACTTTGAGATTGTTGGCAGAGAGATGAAACGAGCTAAAGATGAGTCGATCTCCTACGAACCTTCTCCAAAGAGACTTGCAGCAGATGATTCACCATCCGTGAATGAAATTTGATAGCAGCTAGATAGAAATTCTGAAATTGCCAAGATATGCATGGGACACCCTAACAAGATGTTACTACTCCCCGTTCATGTTCGCTCAATGGTGAATACTTATCTGCTGAATTGTATACTCATTATTTGATCTGGTCACTAGGTGTTCTTGGCATTAGCACATAATAACTGATGGATCATCAGTGGCTCTCCGCAGTGCGATACTCATCCATTGTTTTCTACTCCCTCTGTTCCTAAATATAAATATTTTTAGAGATTCCAATATGGACTACATATGGAGCACAATGAGTGAATCTACACTCTAAACTATGTCTATATACATCCGTATGTAGTCTCAGTTGAAATCTCTAAAAAGATTTATATTTAGAAACGGAGGGAGTAGCTGTTTTTGCGGTGATACCTTGGCCATCCATCACCTTGTATATCCGACTGCAATTTTTGCCGTGCTCAGCAAACCTTTCATTGTTTGCTCTTTACTGATGGCAGTCGTATTTGCGAAACCATTAGCAAAACTCATCTTAAATTATTATATTTTGCCTTACTTAATTGATCAGCTAGCAAGTCAGTGATCATTTGAGAAACATTTATTGTCTACGTGTTGCATCAGTTGCAATGAAACATTTGAATTTTCTACTGTTTGAAGAATGTTCTATTCTTGCTAATTCTGAGAGGCAGGCTAGTAGTGACGATTAATATTTTTTCTTTCCGAATGGAAGTTAAACAATTAGTTATCTGAAAACTAGAATGTTGCAAATACTAGATGCATTTACAGATTACACATTACATTGTTGCAAGCGAGCTCAGATCTCTAACATTAATTGGCAGACTGAGCAAACAAATGCACAGCGAAAGTAGAATGAATTAAGCTGATGGTATGTACTAGAGGCCGGAGAAGATGGCGGCCAAGGATGTAGGTGAGGGCCACAGCATCCTGCTGCACATTCGGATCATCTCAGGTGAGAAGTCTGGACAAGGCAAGCCGTAGATGGGCTCGTCCGCGGCCGGCTCCCCAGGCTCTGGCTCTGGCTGCGTTCCCTCCTCCATCCAATGGTGTTTGTTGTTCCCCTCTGCGGTGATGCGCGAACCTGGAGGCTTCCTCCTCCGGCACAACCGCTTGATATAAGCTAGGGAATTCTTGTTCCATATTGTGGAAGAAGTTGCTAGGCAGCGGAGCTCAGAACTTTATTTCTAGCTGAACCACATTTGACAGACGATGAACAATCTGTTGCAAGCCTCTTTTGGAGAAGCTTCAGCAGAGGCCTGACATTACCCCACCTGAAGCCTTTTCCTACAACCCAAAGATTATTTACAGTACTTCTAGGCTTCTGTTGTTGCCATTTGAGTTGCCCCCTAACCAACGACTATGTCAGTGTTCTTGTTAGAAAAAAAGAAATAGCAATAGGAAGAGATGCATGCAAATGCTTAAATGACAAACTTAATCATTATAGCATGACCATGAAAATAGACTGATTCATTTAACAGCAACTACTCACATTATTCCATAATTTATGTAAGACAGGATTGCTGCTCTTGTGTAGTTAAAGCTAGCCTGTGCAAGTACACTATTTAGATAGATCCATATATGATCAAACTGGCACTGCTATTACAAATGTATTGATAACAAAGATTAAAATATGTGTACATAAATTTAGAAGGCAAATAGCTGACATGTGGCAGCGAACACAAATTCAGATATGGTCAACCCACAGCACAGTTTTTTTTTAAGAAATGAAATGTAATTCAGATACGTTGCAGACTTTAAGAGACATAAAATTACAAATGTTGATTTGAAAGAAGAAAATTAGTCTCCAAACAGGTGAACATTTCGTACACCGAATAGGCTGGCACATACTATAGAAATAAATATATATTTTTTAAAGGAGAACCGGCAAGAATAAAAAACAAGTATTGAGAAATGCAGATATCTATAGAAGGCTAATTCCTTTAGGAGGCATGTAATGCTAGCTGATAAATTAATTAAAGCAGAACTTAATAAATAGTACATATGAGTTGTGCTTAAGAAGCACCTCTTGCACATGAACAAGAACATCCAAAATGGCTTCTACAAACCTCCAAGATAAAAGCAAATACGCCTCCAATTTTAAATAGTAAAGAGGAAATAATGGAAAAAATCGGACCACAACAAACAATGCAGCTGGATAGTGGTGGGAAGGTATTACTGAGAAACACCTAGAAACAATGGATGAGTAGATGCAAGTAGATAAAATAAACTTATAGTGTGCTGATACCAAAAATACTAAAGGACATCAAATTCCAGCCTTCTATTCAACACATAAGTATCAAGCATTGAGGGAACATGACCGGGGAGTAATAAAATCGTGTTACAAAGTTCCAGCCTTACAGGCATATCTTGGCAAATTCTGAACTTCCATCTAGCTGCTACCACATTTCACGGATGGCGAATCATCTGCCGTCAGGCCTCTTTGGAGAAGGTTCAGCAGAGATCGCCTGAGTTGGGTTCAGCCATGGCGGTGGGTCATGGGGTGTTCCCCCACGAGTGCTTTGAGTCTAGCATGCGGAGTGTAGAAGCTGACAACTGGAATCAGATTACAGAAGCCACGATGACCGGACACCTTCCTCACCCGCTTGGATTGCAGTTCAATTGAGAAGAGGCCAGCAACCGTCACTACGAAAGTGACATTTGCTTCGTGAGCAAAGCCCAACACTTGCACTGAATTTATTGCATCCACGAGAGCATCATTTGGAAGCAAAATATTCAAGTTGATGACCCTGCTAAGTACCCATATTGCATCAGTGCCGTAACTTGGCTCTTTTGTCCACAATTTGAGACGCTGACCCAATTCTTCACTAACCCCGAGTGCACCGCTCTCCGCCAGCATTAGGTTATATCTATTGTCCAACCCATCATCATCAGACATGTAATCGGGCTGGCAGTCAGGTGTGTCCAACACAGTCAGGCCATGCCTCACTAAATCATACTCCAGGATCAACCCACCGTCGGACAAGAAGTAGAGTGATCTTCCAATGAGCACGCTGGAATAATATTCAAAGTACATCACGAACTCACCGTGCATCGAGGCCAGCTCGCCCCACATGCCGGTCTCCGACGAGTACACGGCGGCCGACGTGAGAAATGGATCTTGCTCAGTGTCTTCTTCATCGACACAGAAGACGAAGACCACCCGAAAATGGCCCCCGAAGCAGTCGCGGTGGTCGCACCCGTCCATTGCGCAGAACACGGCAGCCGTCGGGTAGTCGCCCTGGAACGCCGCGGGCACCGGTACGCGCTGCTGGGCGCCCGTGATTGGCTCCCACACAAGGAGCTCCTCGGCGTCCTGGCCCTTGGAGAGGAAGAGGGCGCGGCCGTGGCGGCAGTCGAGGGCCCGCCAGGAGCGAGAGTCCGGAGCGGCAAGGGAGAAGGACGATGCGGTGGTGTGGATGAATCGGGGGATGGCATCGTCTTCCCAGTTGTGGAGGACGCCGAGCACGGGGGGTGTGCGGTGGAGCTCATGGAGGCGGCGGCGGAATCTGGGGCTGGAGACGGTGTGGCTCCAGGCCTTGCAGACAAGGGAGGCACGGAGGAGGCAGGCGGGGTCGTCGGGTGGGAGGCGGAGGAGGAACTCTTCGAATAGCTCGTCCGGGATCGCCGGCGGCGAGGCGCGGCGGCGCGGCGGCGATGCTGCCATGGTGGTGGTGGTGGCTAGGTCTGGATGTGATGTGTGTGCCGGAGAGGGTGGAATGGTTCGGCTCAACCAGTTAACGAGCCTACGCTCACGCGTCACACTTGACTCGCGTGGGCCGGCCCAACATGCGAGCTGCTCGCTCGCTCAATCCTGGCTCCTCCTTGTTTCGAATCAAAGTGATTGATTGATCTCATCGATGGTTACAGAATGCCATTTATATGGTCGGGAGGGATACGACGGTTCGGACTAGACGTCGGTCCCAGACCAGATGCGTCCGTGCGGGGCGGTTGGGAAGGGGAGATTTCCCCTAATTACATGTGTAATTAATTTTAACACTTCCTCTAATCTACGTTTGACCATATAGAATCGTCTCACGATCTTTCAGGTAGGGCTATCTTAAAAGATTCTTCTTCAAAAAGTTCTTCATGAAAACTTGATGAGAACTTAGAATATAAACTCACAAAAAGATAGTATAATGTGATGTCATAAAACAAGGATATCTTAAGAAGAGACTCCTCCTAATCATCGCTTGTCATAAGAATCCATCATCTTGATTAAGTTTCCTCCAAAAATCCCGTGGGAAAAATATGAGGAATAGCTAAAACTCCTTCAAACCCAGTGAAAAAAATAAGGAGAAAATGATGCAACATATAATGGTTATTGTCTCTTTTAACTCAATACGAGAAAACTCATAGAGTTTAGAGGACAATAAATATGCCGCATATACTTTCCTAAAAACTCCTGTGGGGAAAACAGAAAGTATGGCATAGAATCTTGTGTTGATATTACCTCATTAAAAACCTTTATGAGAACTTGTAAAGTAAACTCATGAAGGGAAAAGAGTATAATATGATGCATTGAACAGGAACAATTTAGGAAGATACTCCCCCTGATTCTTACAAATTTCGAAGCCGTCACATACCAACTCCATGAACATATTTCTGGAATGTAGATGATAGAGACTTCGTGAACAAATTAGTCGCATGATTTGACTTGCAAGATAGGCAATATATCGACATTGCTTATTACGTAACCTGTTTGCATCCGGGCAACACAAGAGACATTATCGTTGAGATAATGGTTGGTGGATGTAGCCATGAGGTCTGTTTCAAAGACTCTTCATGAGGGAGCTACCACACCTAGTAGGAACACTAAGCTTGTCTATGATCTGATACAGTGGGGATCTGATCGATGTATCCAATGATATCGGTGTTCACATTTCTGTGAAACTGAAAAACCAGGACAAGTTGTATGATGCCTTGGAGATATCAAAAGATATTCTTTGAGTACCAACCAATTGTGTTTGATGGATCCAATGGCATTATGGAACGTTGAGTCCCACTATTTCATTTCCATCATCTCTTGGTCTAAATAGATCATTCTCTACGTTTAGAGAATGAACTACCATGAGAGTTAACGATGGATAAAATTTGTCCACAATGAATTCCTCCAATATATTATGGATATAGACAATATAGTATACCATAATGTATGAATGAAGGTGCTCAAGTTGTAGTAACGAGCAGTATTTTGGTTACCCAAATCCTTCATTTTAAACTCCGTCATTTAGAGATTACATGTGTCGTCATTGCAGACATACAAACATGGATAATCATCATTATAGGAGAAATCCTTGTGTATAAGGATCTCACTACGTTGGTTGTACCATATGTACCGACAACAATAAGCCGTATGGTGGCTTACCGATTTTACACAATGTATGTTGAATTTTGTATTTCGATTCAGAATTGAGATTCCATCGGAAATTAATCATATATGTCTGAATCTAGTGATCCACATGGATATGTGATCCCTACATCTATCAACTGCAGAGATGGATGATTTTGTATTGCCAATGATATAAGTTATCGGAAAGAGATTCCACCTCTGGAGAATAGTTGGGTATCTGCGTGTACCCTTGTGCTACAATACTTGCTCTTTGTTTCACCACCTCGTTGTTCTCAATTCTGTTTCCAGAAGAAAACTGGTGCAGGTATTGCTTATGAATACCTTCTCATTATTGAGCAAGATCATTTCTACCTAGATTATACCCTTTGCTTGAGTTCAGTCCGAGTGTTGATCACACTTTGCCATGGCCATGGTCTTTGGATCTGAATCATTTGAAAGGTTTTCTCAAACTAGTTGAGAAATGTATGTCGATAATTGTAGATTTCCGGTTACATGTTTCTCCAGAATCTATATATCAATATAGAGTTGATGGAAATATCATTACCCATAGTGACTGCTCGCGATTTCCCAATGCGATTGAGTCAGGTATTCCGATGTCCCGGTCATTGTGTGCACTATGACCTAGGTTGGTGGAGGTTTCCCGTCCACTGGGTGTATACTACCCATTAGGTGTCTGCCAACGTGAAGTTGACTTGCATTTACTGATTCACAGGCCTTGATATCCTTTCTTGCGAGAAGTTGAGTCCTGATGTACTTCTGCCATACATCTCCCCCTGTTGCTTTGAACGGGGAGTGGAGTGGATTTATTGGTACCTCCACTCTTTCAGTCGTACTTCTGCAGGATTGTAGGATTGTGTGACACCTTTATAGTCAGTAAATGAATCTGGCAGGTTATTTGCAATGTGTTGCAAATCTTCTGGACGCATAGTTTAGATCTTTGAGTACGTGGATTTGAGGCAGAAATGTGTTGAACATTCCACTAATTTCCTGGCATTCTTTATGGTACTTAAAATCTCCCCCTAATGCCTGGAAATGTTCCTCATTGAATCATCATACTGGCCTTGAATAACTCCCCATGTGAGGGACTTGAGGTATTCACGGAAATACAATTATTCCTCACATAGATCCCAACTATATGTTGAGGGGCCAATGATGTATGTCGGGGTGGTGATATCGATGTGTATCGAATTACCGCAGATGGGAAATACTTGGTACGTATCAAAGATAGAGGGGAATAATATTATGCAGTTTGGTCATGAGCGTGTAAAAGTACATGACTCCAACGTAAAGTTGGTAAGTTGCAATTCCAGAGTAAAGATAATGCAATGAGCTTAACTCTTTGGATAAAGGATTCTACCAAACCATTTTGAGTCTAGACATTAGGACAAATTGCTAAATTTCAATCCAAAGGCCATAAAGAAGGCACTCAAGGAGAATTCTGCAATGTTATCCATTCGATTTGCTTGAAATCGATGTCAGGATAATGAGCCAACGGTTTCATGTGGAAAAACCACACTTGGGACCATCATATAGATGTGTCTTTTAGAATCATGGAACACCTGAATAGTCTAGTCAATGGATGGGAAGAGCCACCACTGGTGCGCGTCGGTGCTATAAAAACGGTTTTTAACCCCTTTCCGCAACGACATTTGGAACCGTCGCCAAGTGAGTGTGGGCGATAGGAGGGTCCTTCCCACACGACCCAGAAAACCGTCAGAGATAGGGCCCCTACAGTACTCCTACTCGTTTCTGCTCACATTGACATCGCAGTCGGTATCCTGTGGTGCTACGTTTACGATGCACGGCCCATCACAAACGGTTCACTATTATAGAACGTGTATGATGCGCGGCCCATCACAAACTTTCACTGTTAAGAAGATTACCTAATCGTCGTACGAGTGTCGGACAGGATTACGAAACGTCGGACCGTCGTAACATATTCGTACACGACAACTATCGCACATGCTATTCTGTGGTGCAACGTTTACGATGCATACTTCATCAAAAACAGTTCATGGTTGCGAATCGTGTACGATAAGGCAACTAACACAAACGTTTAGTTTGCCCGCACCATTTGTGATATTGTCTGACATCGCACACGCTTTGCAAACGGCAACTGTGTGCATGCTTGCACACGTTTCCTCTCTATGAACCGTCTCGGATTATGGTGCATATCGCAAACGTTTGTGTTTTACCAACCGTGTGTGCCGTAACAACCTGGAGAGCGTAATTTCACTGTAATTTAATTGCTGCTTTTTCAAATTGTACCGGATTTGGATTTGAATTTGAATGTATGCCACAACTTTATTCGTATCCATCAGGTTCAAACAACCAAGCATTATTTGATTCATAGGTACATATATTCAAGAATTACATAAGAACCAAATAAAGAATGATGAACCACAGTTGTATACTTGTACTATTAAAGACGGTAAAGAAAGAGGCGAAATATATTCTGGTTGCTGAATAAGGTGAAGCGGAATGCCCATATTGCGCCCTCCTCCATGCAGAAGGCACGCACGACTCTAGGCCAACCCCTTGTGATGGCCGACCGCCCATCCTTCACGGTCTTCATGAAAACATCTAGATAATCACGTGTTCTGGTAGAAATACTTTAACCTTTTCATGCCCACCAATCTTGTAGCTTGAGAGGTAATCTTGAGTAAACTGTTTTGGCAACTACTGCAAAGGAAAAAGATTCAGACATTGTCATCTAACACAACTCATTATGGGCAGTAAAAAGAAGGCTGCAGAGTTCTTACTTACCATCCTGCAATTCGCTGTTGTCTTGGATAAAGTGTAAACAAATAGTTTAATTGCCATCTTTGGATCCATTTTACTAACAATCTTTATCAGCTTCCTCACTTGATACTGGTTCATCGATATCTCATTGCCCCATACGCAGAAAGGGTCGAAGCACAGATCTTTACCAATGACATATGTACCTAAAAGCACCAAGTTAATATTAGAAGCTAAACATCAATTACACAATGATGTAGTACAACACTCTTTTATAATATGTCTATATACATCCGTATGTGGTAGTCCATTTGAAATCTCTAAAAAGAAAAATATTTAGGAACGGAGGGAGTATCTTATAACATGTAATATACTCACATATTAGATGAATTAACATCTTATATTATGGGCCGAAAGGAGTTTATTGCATTCTTACAAATTATCGGCTGATTAACTGCTGCTGTATCCATGGGTTACAGTTAGTTTGAGCTAGTTCGGGCTTAAATAGCCCTAAAGTATATCTAAACACGAGGGCTAGTTTGAGCTAGTTGCATCTATAACCCACCCCCAAAAAACTATCCAACCCAAGAGATGCTAATTGGAGCTAGTTCTCCTAGTGCATTTATTGTCAATCTAACCCTGCCATCTAAACAACTATTTGGATGGAGTTAGTTCAGGGTTAATCATGAGCTAGAAACTAACTCTAACCTCTAGCTACGTTGAGTATCCAAACAGGGCTGTGTTGTTGTTGTTGTTGTTGTTGTTGTTGTTGCTGCTGCTGCTCTTCTACGTATATCTAGACATAATTAGAACATTAATGTAACACTCTTCCTTGTTGCTATGTAGCCTCAGATATATTACATATCTATCTATCTTCTATCTATCTATCTATCTATCTATATCTATACCTCTATATACCTATACTAATTACAGACTCCCAAGTAATTACCACATTAATTAGAATTTATCAGCCATTAATATTGCGGGACCAAGTTATTACGGTACAGATCCACCCATGTAATTATATGTCCGTCTGAAAAAAAAAACATATGGATATCTCTAACTCTCCCAATCTGTGAGGTGTAAAAAAAATATCATGTATGCATCTCTCTCCAACAACCCAACTCCAACAAACTGTCACGTATCTTTTCAAAACGGAGAAAACTTCTAGATGAAAATACAGTCTCATGTATCTAATCTTCTAAACCATTGGATCAAGAGTCATCCCTTCGTCCAAGGACGCTAACCACCGTTCAAAAAAAAGTACCCTAACCACCACGCCCTACATGTCTCCGATCTCCTCGATCTTCTTCCCCCACATGCCGTCGCCACGACACAGCCGTGGCTTTTCTTTCTCCCTCACAACCTCTACTCTTCCCGTAACCTAACCATGAAACCCCAGCCATCTCAATTTTTGAGCTCTCTGGCGCCTTCGGTTGAAAACGAACTACTGAGCAAGCCTATTTCTTTTGCCACAAGAACAGGTAAGTCGATTCCTTTTGCCAGAAGAACGACGTGATTTAGAAGGAGGAAAGTGTTCCAAGAGTAGAGATCCATGGAGTCGATCGGCCGTGCTACTGCTAGAGTCGCACCTTGCCTACGGGACAAGGTTCTTTCCGGCCATCATGCACGTACGGAAGCAAATTATCTGGGTTAATTTTCAGGCTGACCTAACATGGTAAGATATACACAGCTAGCTGATTGATTGATTGATTTCTCACAGGGGATACAGCCATGCATGCACTGAGATTTACATGCCTTTGGCCATAGATTGATTAGGGCGTGCGGTATTTCGTGTGTGTTATTGGCAGGTCGATTGATCATCTTGCGAAAGCTGCTATGTATCTGAAGATTAGTTCTCACAAGCTAGGCTTTGCAGGTCACTCTTGCCGGAGAGTACGCGGCAACTCAATGGACCGTCTCCGTCAAAGTAAAATAGAACCTGGGCCAACACGTGCAAGATTTTCTATATACCATGGCGCAGGTGAGCACCGAGCAGATACGGCAGTATGCATGATATACCATGGCGCAGGCGAGCACCGAGCAGATACGGCAGTGTGCATGATCTAGACAGCAGAGCATGCTCGCCTAATCTGTTGCCCACGCACAACAAGGAAGATTTCATCCCTGTAGCTGGCATTCATGGCCAAGGTTTTGGTTACCAGTCGAAATTTCAAGATTTCCCATGGTTACCGCGTATTTCCGTGCCCCTCGGTAAATCGCCATACCGAGCAAAAAATACCTTTTTTTTGAAAATTTTGAATTTAAACACTCGATTTACAGTAAAGTACATAGGATCTAATTAATGCCATGAGAATTATTTCTGACGTGTTGGTAGCAACCTAGTTCCTGTTTTGAGAGGTCTTTGGCTCGAATATTCATCCATTCACTTATTTGAATTCAAAATTCAACTATGAAATTCGCTCGAAATATTCTCGGTAACCGTGGTAACCATGTTTACCAGTCCCCCTCGGTAAAATTGTCTCATTCGGTAACCAAAACGTTGTTCATGGCACGGCGGTCAAATCAATGTTCCATGTAACATGCTCCATGAAGCCACATTCCAAAAAATAACAAATAGTAAGACATATCATGTCTCAACTTCTCATCTCTTTGTCTGCATGTAGCTGGTAGGTGCACAGCCCGATGGTCATATCAATGGTTCAGCTAACATTTTTTTCGAAACGGAGGCATAAGATTTGCCTCATCTATTAAATAAGGAGAGAATAGAGTTTAGATTTTTACAGGACACCCCATACAAGCGACATGACAATTACTCACACACAATGATAGTCCCTAGCTTCTTGGCGCCGGCAGTAACCCATAACTTTGCCTCACCAATGATGGTTTGGAGGAGAATAGGCGGTGGCGCAAATTTTTGCCGAAATACCCTAGCATTTCGCTCGTTCCAAATGGTCCAAGAGGTGAGCCATTTCACCAATGATGGTTCAGCTAACATGGTCGATGAAGCCACGTCCAAACAAATAGTGAGACACCATTGGTTCTCATCGGTATGTCTGCTTTCATTAATCCATTCATATGTTCCATTGCAGATTTGAAGTTACCCACTTCTGGTATCACGCGATAGATCCTGGGCTACAACAGTTGGAGATTATGATAGTCCTAATAATAATGGTGGTATTAATGGGTAAGCTGAGTTGACTGCAGGGATATTCAAAATTTTCACGGTGAGTGTGCAGAATATTTTTTGATAAACTATTTCTACCTGTACGTCATCCTGCGTCTACTTCTCACATTACATGATCTAGAGCCTAACTATAATGCAATTAGGATTTCGGAGAAGTAAGCAACAGACAGCTGTAAAAGAATAGCTTCGGTTTATTCATTTATATGCAAGAAAATCTATATCTTTTCATAAAGAAACACTTTGTTTGAGAGATATTGTATAACAGTAGCTTGGTGGAACCTTAGCTTAAGTACCATGATTGTTTTGTCCTCACAGATTATTGCGCACACAGATTTAGACTTTTATACATCTTTCAGCTGAACAAGGGATAGGGCTAAATATTCTTATGGGCAGTAATGATTTTATTGCATAAGGGATGAGAACTTTAGTTTCATAAAATAAGTAACCAAATTGTTCCCCTGACGTATCTCTCAAACTCCCAAAAAATAGAAGCCATTGATTTTGTGCATTTGACGGTTGTGATGCCTCGCTAACATGTACGCGCTAAGCCGTCAAATGCAATGTTGGAAACTCCTCATCGTATCATAGTACAGGGTTTATATCTAACCTAGACGCCATGTTAATTCTAGAGGCAAATAGGCTAACAGCCGCCACCTTCCATGCCTTCTACTATCCTGAACCTCCGATCGGTCGTAACACATCATTCTTCCCTCCTACGGCCAGAGCATCACCAAAGAATGACGCTCTCCAGTTTGAAGCCTACACCGCTAGCTCTCCATCAGATCCCCCGGCTGCAAGGTATGATACTACATTGAATTCCCTCCACCGATCTGTCAACTTGCACCAGCGGCCCCAATTTGATGTATAATTCCTGAGGTGTTTCCTTGGCACTACATGTACACGTATATTGCTTATTTGTGTTATTTGGAGCAGCGGAGACGGCGGTCGATGATAGCTCATGGTTTAATATGCAATTTCACAGAAATCTGTAGTTCCGGGCAAGTTCGATCCCGAATTCCCGATCGAATGGATTGGTTCCTCTCTTTTATGACATGTGCTGATTTCTTTATGTTGATTTGGCACTTGCATATTTAACCATTCTTACTATGTTACATCTCGTGTATAAAGTATGAAGGCATGCAAAGTGGCGCAGCTGATCACTTATAGTTTTCTACCGATCTATGTTTGCTCATGCGAAACAAAATTGATCATCCAACACCTACTGCTCTACTGCTTCTCATTGCCAGCCTGTGTATGGCACAATGACAACATGCAACAACATGCTTGCCAGTATGAATAACTCTCGGTGCAGGTACATGAATCTCCAATCCAGATGATCTTTCTTGATTATTCATAGCATGCATGCACTAGAAACATATATTAATATAATGTAATAAAAAAAGGTATATTGCTATTTCATCCTGCAACAGTGGCGCAGACTGCGTGTATGTCTGCATGTACGTGCAGTTTAATTTACGGTGCATCCTTCAGCATATATATCATGACAAGATGTAGTCTTGCTTGGGGAACGTCTTAACATCTGATGAAGTAGGTACCTGTTGAACTAGCTCCTTCGGTACCATGTTAAACTGCTGGTACGTGCAGTATCCAAAAAATGAATCGATATTGAAGTTATTTATCCATGTAATTTCTCTCATTCTCTGATGTAAAAGTTGTTTAAGACTAAGGTGCATGATTACGGTGTGAAGGTGATGTCTGTAGGCAATATGCAAAAAATGGCTTATAAGTATGAATTACTTATTTTTATTCTTCGTGTTTTCTTTGTGTGTATACTAATTTGTGGTTTGAATGGTTGATTATATTGGCCAAATGCTACTCAAACATATTTTTTTTGTGGTATTATTTCGTGGTATTAGTATATATCACTTATTAGTAATCCCATTAGCTCATAACGTGATATAGTTTTTCATTACGACCATCGGTGTATTAAGACTGTACTGAGTTTGATGTATTTTCTTATAGTTTCCATTTAGTTGATCTAAGCATGCTCTAATCAAGCATGCTCATTTAGTCGGAAAGCTGAAATGCAAGACGACACGAAAACTCATTCTGATCCTTATAGAATAGAAGTTCTCGCATACCAATCATCCAGGGTAAAGGTACTCCTTCCTTGAAAGAAGTTACACACTTTAGAATATATAGTACAAACAATGATTCATAAACCGTATAGGCATGCATTATATAGGTCAGATAATGTATGGACGTGCAATAATATGAAATCACAATTATTATATATGTATGAGGCACAAAAAATATACATGAAAATAAACATAATATACGTACATAAAAGAAAATGTTCTTTGAAAATATCAGTACCGAAGTTTAATTTTTATGGTGATCCACATGTGTTAGACACTAAGCTAAATCCAAAAGCTACAAATAATTTGGTCTATTTCCATATATACTATTAAGTGAACTAGCGCCTTAGATATATTACATATGGCCCTAGTTAACCTAACGATAAATGGGTTGCAGATATACTCAGTTAAAAGTCCGATTCACCGATTAGTCCCTTATCAGCCGCCGGCCTATATGGTACCAGCTACCGATATCCTGAACAGTGAGCAGATATAAGCCATGGGATGAAACTAACCTCGATGGAAAACAACAGTCGTTCCCAAAATGGTCCTGTGTAGGTACATCGAGAAGCATGTTAAGCACAATAGGCTAAACATCACCAAAATTATCCATGGCAGACAAAATAATCTCCAAAAGATAGCTTCAGTGTGCAGGTTTAAGCACGCTAGTAAAGCAAAACAAGTGGAAAGGTGTGCTAACTGCAACAGGCCTAACATTTAACAATAAGCAAATATAGTCATTCAAACTGGTATTGTGCCGGTCTAAGTACACTGGTTATTGTTAAATATAAATGGAAAGACGTGTTAACTACAAGATGCAGCAACCAAATGTAGTCATTCATAGTGGTATTATTGAAACTGGTACTGATGAAATTGAACTGCATAGTTCGTACTTGCACATATAGAACATCACGTTGTGAATAACTGGAATAAACAAGGCATACTACGAATAACCAAAGATAGCATTTGAAACTAGACATATGCTAACTACAAACAACCGAACAATCAAAAGCTTTAAAAGAGGCATATGCTAGCTATAACAGGCTTAACAGCAAGCAAATATATGCATTCCTATCGGTATGTTTAAAACTGGATTGATGAAATGTACTGCACAGTAAATAATTGCACATATAGAGCATCACATTGTGAACAACTGAAATAAACAAATCATGGGTTGACTCACTTGTCACAGATGGGCTCGTTCCCGTGGGAAGAGCATGATGATGTTTGCTAAGACTACGTCGGTATTTCCCCCAAGAGGAGAGGATGATGTAGCACAACAACGGTAGGTATTTCCCTCAGTTATGAAACCAAGGTATCGAACCAGTAGGAGAACCAAGCAGCAAAACGTAAACATCCCTTGCACACAAATAACAGCCATTCGCAACCCGACGTGTTAAAGGGGTTGTCAATCCCTTTCGGGTAACAGCGCCAGAAATGGCTAGTTGACGGGAGAAAATTGTATTAGATTGAAATAATAGATCACAAATAAAATAAAGTGCAGCAAGGTATTTTTGTATTTTTGGTTTAATAGATCTGAATAAAAAACGCAAAGAAAAAGTAGATCACAAGGCAAATATATGAGGAAGAAGACCCGGGGGCCGTAGGTTTCACTAGTGGCTTCACTCGAGAAAAATAGCAAACGATGGGTAAACAAATTACTGTTGGGCAATTGATAAAACTTCAAATAATCATGACGATATCCAGACAATGATCATTACATAGGCATCACGTCCAAGATTAGTAGACCGACTCCTGCGTGCACCTACTACTATTACTCCACACATCGACCGCTATCCAGCATGCATCTAGTGTATTAAGTTCATGGAAAAACGGAGTAATGCAATAAGAATGATGACATGATGTAGACAAGATCCATCTATCTATTGCAGCAGATATTAGATCTCGTCTTTTTATTCTTAGTAGCAACAATACATACATGTCGGTTCTCCTTCTGTCACTGGGATCAAGCACCGTAAGATCGAACCCACTACCGTGCACCTCTTCCCATTGCAAGATAAATAGATCAAGTTGGCCAA
Source organism: Triticum aestivum (assembly GCF_018294505.1). Classification (NCBI taxonomy): domain Eukaryota; kingdom Viridiplantae; phylum Streptophyta; class Magnoliopsida; order Poales; family Poaceae; genus Triticum; species Triticum aestivum. The sequence goes on along the minus strand of NC_057808.1, from coordinate 535,659,730 downwards.
ACAAAACCCAAATATCGGAGAAGAAATACGAGGCTATAAGAGATCAAAGAAACTCAAATAACTTTCATGGATATAAAAAGATATAACTGATCATAAACTCGAAGTTCATCAGATCCCAACAAACACACCGCAAAAAGAGTTACATCATATGGATCTCCAAGAGACCATTGTATTGAGAATTCAGCGAGAGAGAGAAAGCCATCTAGCTACTAACTACGGACCCGAAGGTCTACAAAGAACTACTGACGCATCATCGGAGAGGCACCAATGGAAGTGGTGAACCCCTCCGTGATCGTGTCTAGATTGGATCTGGTGGTTCTGGACTCTGCGGCGGCTGGATGAATATTTCGTCGACGCTTCTAGGGTTCTGGGATTTTTGGGGTATTTATAGAGCAAAGAGGCGGTCCGGGGGCACCCGAGGTGGGCACAACCCACCAGGGCGCGCCTGGGCCTCCTGGCGTGCCCTGGTGGGTTGTGCCCCCCTCGGGGCACCCCTAGGTGCAACCAGGGCCCATTGCCTTCCTTCTGGCCCATAAAAAATCATCATGGAATTTCATGGCATTTGGACTTCGTTTGATATTGATTTCCTGCGATGTAAAAAACATGGAAAAACAACAACTGGCAATTGGCACTATATCAATAGGTTAGTACCAAAAAATGATATAAAATGACTATAAAATGATTATAAAACATCCAAGATTGATAATAAAACAGTATGGAACAATAAAAAATTATAGATACGTTGGAGACGTATCAGCATCCCCAAGCTTAACTCCTGCTCGTCCTCGAGTAGGTAAGTGATAAAAACAGAATTTTTGATGTGGAGTGATGTTCATCAAGTCATATCATATTCTTTTGTTTATAGCATGGACATTTGGACTTTTATGTGATTCAAAGCAATAGTCTAGTTTTGACATAATAATTTAGATACTCAGGCATATCAACAAGCAACCATGTCTTTCAAAATATCAATGCTAAAACAAGTTATCCCTAGCCCATCATGCTCAAACATTGATCCATTCATGAAACACGCTCGAATATTAGCTACACCCAATACTTAAGTATGATCATATTGCCTCTTAGTTGGTGCTTTTGTAAGAGAAGATGGAGACTCAAATTCAAAATAAAAATTGCATAAAGTAAAAGAAAGGCCCTTCGCAGAGGGAAGTAGGGATTTGTAGAGGTGCCAGAGCTCAAAGCGAAAAATTAGAGATAAAAAAACATTTTGGGAGGTGTATCCATCCCACCAACGAAAACGACGTAGAGCTACGAACACTTTCTATGCTAGATATGCCATAGGCGGTTCCCAAACAGAAAATAAAGTTTATTCCTTTTTCCACCATACTTTCACTTTCGATGGCTAGCCGTATCCACAGGTGCCTTCCATGCCAACACTTTCCAAGAAATTTATTATTTGACAACATAAAGTAAATCCATTTTTGCATTTCGGGACTGGGAATCCCTAAAAGCTTTGCCTTACTCTCGTGCAATGACAAGTGAATAAACACTCATCGTGAGAATAACACATCCAGCATGGAAAATATTAGCCACCCGTTACCGTTCCACGAGCGAAACAAACACACAAAAGAGAAGTTTATTTTGAAAATTAGAGATGGCACATACAAATTTGCTTAGAATGGCAAAATAATACCGCATATAGGTAGGTATAGTGGACTCATGTGGCAATACTGGTTTAAAGGATTTTGGATGCACAAGTAGAGGTCATACTTAGTGCAAAATGAAGGCTAGCAAAAAGATTGAGAGGCGACCAACCAAGAAACGAATAATTTCGTGAAGCAAGCATTAAGCATAAGTAACACCGAATAATACACCACAAGTAGGATGTAATTTTTATTGCATGATTATTGACTTTCGTGCATGCATAGGAAATCACAAATCTAACACCAATATTCTTACTAAAGCACAATTACTCATCAACATAACTCACATATCACATCATCATATCTCAAAACTATTACTAAGAATCAATTTTATTTTGTCCAATGATCTTCATGACATTATTTTACTTTATCCTTCTTGGATATCTACCACTTTGGGACTAATTTTTATGTGTTGCTTTTCATAAGCTCAAACAAATATAAGTGAAGATCATGAACATAACAAATTTTCTTTCTCTCAAAATAATTTAAGTGAAGCAAGAGAGGATTTATTCAAAATTTTACTAACTCTCAAATAAATCTAAGTAAAGCAAGAGAGCATTTCTTCAAAAATAACAAGCATACCGTGCTCAAAAAGATATAAGTGAAGCACTAGAGCAAGTCCTAGCTCATAAACGATTTAAGTGAAGCACATAGAGCAATTCTAACAAGTCATGATATAATTTTGGCTCTCTCAAATAGGTGTGTCCAGCAAGGATTGATGACTTAAAACACAAAATAAAACAAGCAAAGATACATATCATACAAGACGCTCCAAGCAAAACACATATCATGTGACGAATAAAAATATAGCCTCGAGTAAAATACCGATGGTTGTTGGGAGAAAGCGGGGATGCCACTCGGGGGCATCCCCAAGCTTAGTTGGTTGCCCATTTTTGGATAATATCTTGGGATGCCGGGGCATCCCCAAGCTTATTAGGCTCTTATATCCTTCCTTCATCCATCGTAAGATAACCCAAAACTTGAAAACTTCAATCACACAAAACTCAACAAAACCTTCGTGAGATCCGTTAGTATAAGAAAGCAACCACTACTATAAGTGCTGTATCAAACCAATTAATATTTTATTTTTGTATTATATCTACTGTATTCCAACTTTTCTATGGCAAAAACTCACCAAAGAAAACCATATAGCCATCAAAATAAGCACACAACACAAAGAAAACAGAATCTGTCAAAACAGAACAGTCTGTAGTAATCTGACTTTGGCGAATACTTCTGTAACTCCAAATATTCTACCAAAATAGGACGACCTGGGTAATTTGTATATTAATCTTCTGCAAAAATAACTGGCATTTTATCACGTTCTGGTGATTTTTAACAATTGTTTTCGTGAGCACAAAGTTTCTGTCTTTTTCAGCAAGATCAAACAACTATATCCCAAGAAGATCCTATAGGCTTTACTTGGCACAAACACTAATTAAAACATAAAAAACAAAATCATACCAGTAGAATAATTGTGTAAAAACTCAAGAACATAAATCAAAAAGCAAAAATAAATTTTATTCATTGGGTTGCCTCCCAACAAGCGCTATAGTTTTACGCCCTTAGGTAGGCGTAAGGCAAGGACCTAAGTTTTGTCATCTTTGGTTCGAGATCCATAATATGCCCTCATGATTGATTCATAAGGTGGCCTTATTTTTGTTCTAGGAAATTGTTCCATACCCTTTATCAGAGGAAATTGGAACTTGATATTCCCTTCTTTCATATCAATCACGACACCGATAGTGCGTAAAAACGGTCTACCAAGAATAATTGGGCAAGACGGATTGCAATCAATATCAAGAACAATAAAATATATGGGCACATATTTCCTATTTGCAAGAATAAGAACATCATTAATTCTTCCCATAGGCTTGTTAATAGTAGAATCCGCCAAGTGAAAATTCAAAGAACATTCTTCAAGATTGGTAAGACCAAGCACATCACATAAAAAATTCGGAATAGTAGAAACACTAGCACCCAAATCACACAAAGCAAAACACTCGTAATTTTTAATCTTGACTTTGATAGTAGGTTCCCACTCATCATGCAATTTTCTAGGAATTGAAACTTCTAATTCCAATTTTTCTTCCAAAGCTTTCATCATAGCATCAACAATATGTTAGTAAAAGCTTTGTTTTGTTCATAAGCATGGGGTGAATTCAACATGGATTGCAACAAAGAAATACAATCAATCAAAGAGCAACTATCATAATTAAAGTCTTTGTAATTCAAAATAGTGGGTGCATCACTAGCTAAAGTTTTGACCTCTCCAAACCCACTTTCATCAATTTTCTCAACAAGATTTTCACCCTCCGAAATATTGGGACGCCTTCTACCTAAAGTTGACTCTTCTCCAGTCCCTTTTTCATCATTCTTAACTTTACTAAACAAGGAATCAATAGAAGAAACACCAATCATTTTAAGATCTTCATCATTTTTGCAAGAATAATCACTAGAAAAAACTTTTTCTAAAAATTCTCTTTTAGCTCTAAGCATAGCAGTTCTTTTCTTACTTTCATCCATAGAAACATAAAGAGCTTTAATTGATTCATCAACTTTAGGCACAAAAATTTTCATCTTGAGATTTTCCACATCATGAGCAATTCTATCAACACTGCTAGACAAATCATCAATCTTTTTCAACTTTTCTTCTATGGAAGTGTTGAAAACTTTTTGCCTGTTGATAAATTCTTTAATATTATTATCAAGATCAGAGGTATTCCTATTATTATTGTAAGATTGATTTCCATAGGAATTACCATAATTATTAGAGGAATTACTAGGAAAAGGCCTAGGATTAAAATTTCCTCTATAAGCATTGTTGTTGAAATTATTGCGAGAAATAAAATTCACATCAATGGCATCACTATTTTTCTCAACCAAAGTAGACAAAGGCATATCATTAAAATCAATAGGAGTAGCAACCAATTTCATAAGAGCATCAACTTTATCACTCAAGGAAGAAATTTCTTCAACCGAATTAACTTTTTTACTAGTAGGAGCTCTTTCGGTATGCCATTGTGAATAATTTGCCATGATATCATCAAGCAATTTGGTGGCTTCACCCAATGTAATTTCCATAAAAGTTCCACCCGCGGCGGAATCTAAAAGATTACGAGAAACAAAATTCAACCCCGCATAAAATTTTGTATGATCATCCAAAGATTCAACCCATGAGTTGGGCAGTTCCTTAGCATCATTTTCATCCTTTCCCAAGATTGTGCAACATGCTCATGTTCAAGTTGCTTGAAATTCATGATCTGGGTTCTAAGGGAAATAATTTTTGCGGGCGGAAAATACTTAGTGATAAAAGCATCTTTGCACTTATTCCAAGAATCGATACTATTGCGAGGCAAAGAAGAGAACCAAATTTTTGCAGAATCACGCAAAGAAAATGGAAATAATTTCATCTTGACCACAACATTGTCCACATCTTTTTTCTTTTGCATATCGCATAATTCCACAAAGGTATTAAGATGGGACGCGGCATCCTCATTAGGAGTACTGCAAAATTGGTCTTTCATAACAAGATTCAGCAAAACAGTATTAATATCACAAGTCTCCGCACTAGTGGCGGGAGGAGCAAGCGGAGTGCCAATAAAAGCATGGTTGTTGTTATTTGAGAAATCACATAACTTGGTGTTCTCTTGAGTCATGATGACCACACAACAAGATCGCACTCAAAAACAGATCCGGCAAGGAAACGACGAACGAAAAAAGAGAGGCGAATAAAACGGCAAATTTTTGTGAAGTGGGGGAGAGGAAAACGAGAGGCAAATGGCAAATAATGTAAATTGCGAGGAGATGAGATCTGTGATTAGGAACCTGGTTATGTTGAAGATCCTCCTCGGCAACGGCGCCAGAAATTCCCTTGGTGATGTTTGCTAAGACTACGTCGGTATTTCCCCCAAGAGGAGAGGATGATGTAGCATAGCAACGGTTGGTATTTCCCTCAGTTATGAAACCAAGGTATCGAACCAGTAGGAGAACCAAGCAACAAAACGTAAACAACCCCTGCACACAAATAACAGCCACTCGCAACCCGACGTGTTAAAGTGGTTGTCAATCCCTTTAACGTAATGGCGCCAGAAATGGCTAGTTGACGGGAGAAAATTGTATTAGATTGAAATAATAGATCGCAAATAAAATAAAGTGCAGCAAGGTATTTTTGTATTTTTGGTTTAATAGATCTGAATAAAAACGCAAAGGAAAAGTAGATCGCAAGGCCAATATATGAGGAAGAAGACCCGGAGGCCGTAGGTTTCACCAGTGGCTTCTCTCGAGAAAAATAGCAAACGGTGGGTAAAAAAATTACTGTTGGGCAATTGATAGAACTTCAAATAATCATGACGATATCCAGGCAATGATCATTACATAGGCATCACATCCAAGATTAGTAGACCGACTCCTGCCTGCATCTACTACTATTACTCCACACATCGACCGCTATCCAGCATGCATCTAGTGTATAAGTTCATGGAAAAACGGAGTAATGCGATAAGAACGATGACATGATGTAGATAAGATCCATATATCTATTGCGGCAGATATTATATCTCGTCGTTTTATCCTTAGTAGCAACGATACATACGTGTCGGTTCCCCTTCTGTCACTGGGATCAAGCACCGTAAGATCAAACCCACTACCAGACACCTCTTCCCATTGCAAGATAAATAGATCAAGTTGACCAAACAAAACCCAAATATCGGAGAAGAAATACGAGGCTATAAGAGATCATGCATATAAGAGATCAAAGAAACTCAAATAGCTTTCATGGATATAAAAAGATATAACTGATCATAAACTCGAAGTTCATCAGATCCCAACAAACACACCGCAAAAAGAGTTACATCATATGGATCTCCAAGAGACCATTGTATTGAGAATTCAGCGAGAGAGAAAGCCATCTAGCTACTAACTACGGACCCGAAGGTCTACAAAGAACTCCTCATGCATCATCGGAGAGGCACCAATGAAAGTGGTGAACCCCTCTGTGATGGTGTCTAGATTAAATCTGGTGGTTCTGGACTCTGCGGCGGCTGGATGAATATTTCGTCGACGCTTCTAGGGTTCTGGGATTATAGTGACGGCTATTCGGCACTTTTGTACATATTTTCTCATTGTTTGCGTCTATCGCGCTCCTCTTGGAGCCCTCGGTGCATAGGTTACATACATATACCGATCTGGTATGCTTGAGGGTATTCTCCATCGTGTTGCTTTGTGGTGTCCCATGGTCTTTTGCTGCTTCGCTAATTGCAGGATCTCAGCGTCCATGTGTTCCACTCCCTTCGTTCGTAAATATAAGTCTTGTTTAAAGATTCCACTACAAATTACATACGGATGTAATAGACATGTTTTAAAGTTAGATTCATTCATTTTGCTCCGTATGTACTTTCTCCGTTCGGAATTACTTGTCTCGGAAATGGATGTATCTAGAACTAAAATACATCTAAATACATCCATTTTGGCGACAAGTAATTCCGAACGGAGGGAGTAGTTCATAGTGGAGTCTCTAAAAAAACTTATATTTAAAAATGGAGGGAGTACAAATGTTTGTTTCTTTGTGTGTTCACCTGTGATTTTAGTGAAACGACGACGCTCTTTCTGGTTTGGTCTTGGAAAAAAAAGGAGCGGGGGGAACTTCGTTGCTTTTGGCGAGAAATAATGTTATGCTCCATTCCGTTTTGAAGGATAAGGGTCAGGGAAGATTAAAGATAGCGTGGACACCAGATTTTGGCATGGCACAATGGCAATCAAGATGACCTCAAATGAAAAAGTATTCTACATGGAAATTCTTCATACCATCTGAACCAACAACTTGGTGGTGTTAGGGTCGTGTCCACCCGAGCTCGTCTCGAAAGCCAAAACAGTGCTGGAAGTGTTGAGAGTTGGTGCTGGGGGGGGGGGGGGGTACTGTTCGCTCCTTTACGCCTCCAAGATGACGTCTCTACATGAAAATTATTCATTCATCTCGTCGAGTGCCAATAATTTTGCTTTTTGAATCACCTCAATATGAGGTCATATGCAAAAGTTACAGCCGATGCAGTGTGGCCTGACCATGACTAAAATATGGCGCCCGACTCTAGACATCCATATAACACCTGTCTGATACATTGCGCGAGTTATCACACTTTTGCGCGAGTGATTCAGCCCTCAGATGAAAAAATGTTCAACATGAAGATTCGTCATCTCGTCGAGACGAACAACTTTACTTTTTTGGTCATTTTGATCAGAGGTCGTATGTAGCTGTGGGTCCCAAAAACCAAATTGTTATCTCAGGCCCACGCGTAATCGGGGTTCGGTTGATTTTAGAAAGATTTGGACGGAATATGGAGTCCTTTTCTTGTACGGGAAATTCAGTCGCCTCATATATAGGTGAGGGGTGACACCCTAAACAACAACACACGATTGCAAAATCCATCTACTACTTTTTCATCTACAATTTATCTCTCTCTCTCTCGTTCTTCGTGTTTGAGAGTTGCAAACCCCAAGGCTCTAGGGGCGGTTGAACCGACCTAGGGCAGCCCATAGCCATCGCACTCGCTGATGGGGTCCCTCCTGGGGGTGTGGGGTTTTGGATTTGCAAAAGTTCTTGCCGGTGTGTCTTGCGTATCGCGCTCCCGGCGAGGGTCCTCCGATGGCGTGTCCCTCGTATTGCGCTCGGCGTTAGGGGTACACGGTGACATGTTTGTGCATGAACTTATAGGGTGTGTTTGGTTACCTGCACCGTTTTTTGCCACTTTGCATACTTGACCCATTTGGGATTGGTTGAGGTAATGCGGGAATAAAACCAACATCTGCATATTGATTGATTGTCTACATTGCATCAAGGCCCGGATGGTGACATGTCGTTTGCTTGCCTGTGTTGGTGCTTCAGGGGTGAGCAAATGCAAAGCACAACTGTTTGGCTGCATGTAACTAGCTGTTCTCCTCACCTCTTTCAAAAGTGGTGGCCTTACTACCCATTTTGCAGCACTTCACAGCAGACAACAAAACACAACACACGATCAAATCACACAAGAGCAACAAAAACAGCACAGCAAAAACAGCTAGAACAGGCAGATCAAATTTACTACTAAGCTTAAGTTTAAAATAGCAAGGCATCCCATGCCCCTGCTGGTGCTGATCCCTGACAAAACATAGACAAGTTTAGTAGCAAACCAGATGGACAAACTTTAGTTCAGACCTAACTTAGTTCATAGTTCTGACAATCTACATAAAGACAACCTAAAGAGCATGCGAGATGTTACCGACGCAGCTGTGTTTCGAGCACCGGACCCTGCAGATGTTGGAGGTGTTCGCATTGAAGATCTACATCCTCGAGCAATCCACCGTGCGCGCGTCTCCACATCGCCTTCGATGCGCTCGCTGTGCCACCCCCGCCGCTGTCGACCTCGTGCTATCTGCGTCGCCTGGTTGGATGGGTTGGCGCCCTCGCCCTCACCTGGTCGCAAGGGTTGGCGCCGCCGGCGCCTGTGGCCTGCTCCGCCAGAAGCATCCCCTGCATCGTCGGCTCCTCATGCGCGATGCGGTGCCGAATCGAGGCAGAGCTACGCGCGCTCGATGCGGGGGCAACGAGACCCGACCTCACCCGCCAACCTCGGCGACGCCGGCAGCCCGTCTTCAGATCCGGCGATGAAAATGGAAGAAGGCAGTGGGAAGTGTTGGGGGAGGGGTCCGCGGTGGGTAGGGGTGAAGGGGATTCAGCTTCGCTGCGACGGCTGTAACTCGTTCGGTCGCTTCCAGCATTGACCAAACGCACGCATGTGATGACGTGGCATGCGGGAGTCTTCAAGAATTCGTGCGACTTCTGCTAGCATGTTCAAGCCAAGTTAATCTATACCTACTATTAAAGGGAATAGGTATTCTTGGTTTGGTTTAGTCCTTTTCGTAAGGAATAAGTATTTTTTTTTTCTTGAGGGGTAGGGAATAGGTATTCTTGGTTTGGTTTAGTCCATTTCGTTTGGTTTGAGTGCACGCCAAAGTTTCATACTGTTGGCTCGCTAAGCGTGGCTCGTACACACGCTTAGCGATCTGGGCCAGGTACTTGTATGTTGATGGGCCTTTTATGGGCTTTGATAGAGACCGTGAGAAAAATTGGTTCAAAATAAATCAACATTGTGGTAATTGAACATATGATCTCCTGTGTGGCTCTTGCATGTAACAACCGATGACCTATGCGTCTTTCATATTTACTAATCCGAGCTCGCTCTAAATATACGAGTAGCAGTCATCATGTTTAGGACGAGCTAATTAAGCAAATGAGCTAATTAAAGGAAGGATTGTGGGCTTAAATAAAATATTTAAACAGATGTGCCTAATTAAAGAAAGGATTATGGGTAAACCGGTGGAATAATTAAAATAAAGATTGTGGTCTTAATAAATTCTACATGAAGGGTTTCAGGTAAAAACATAGGATAATTAAAAGGAAGGATCTGTGGGCTTCGATGTGTTGGAGCTACTAATAAATTAGAAAAAGAAGAATTTGATTCCTGACTAAAACGGGTGATGACGACATGATAATTATAGAAAGGATTATATTTAAATGCCATTAAAAAGATTATACTTAAATGGAATCAATGGGAGATTATGTCCGGCAAAGAAAATATGAAAACGGCTAAATTGCAACATATTTTTTATGTTCATTTTGTAGAAGGATGTTGCGTTGCAGCATGTTCTTCATAATAAATTCGGTGTTGTGAAACATTATGCTTGATCAAAATATTGATTTTTCTTCTTGCAACGCACGGACATATGTACTAATAAGTTATTAAAACGATTTGTTTCATGCGGTGTGGCGTGAGACCGTCGGGCTGGACGACCAAATCCCCAATTCAGGCTACTCGAGTCGAATCATTCAATCTCAGCAGCCAGCACACACCAGTCCCAGCGAAAAGCCGGGCTCCAAAATCCCCAATCTGCTCCAGGTGGTCAAACCATTCCACCATTCCCCGGCGCACCACCATGGCAGCATCCCCGCCGGCGATCCTGGACGAGCTCTTCGAAGAGATCCTCCTCCGCCTCCCGCCCGACGACCCAGCCTGCCTCCTCCGCGCCTCCCTCGTCTGCAAGGCCTGGGGTTGCGCCGTCTCCCGCCCCCACTTCCGCCGCCGCCTCCACGAGCTCCACCGGGCGCCCCCGGTGCTCGGCCTCCTGCACGACCTGGAAGACGAGCGCATCCCACGATTCATCCCCACCACCGCGTCGTCCTTCTCCCTCACCGCTCCGCACAACCGGTACTGGCGGACCCTCGACTGCCGCCACGGCCGCGCCCTCTTCCTCTCCAACCCCCAGTCCCCGGAAACCCAGGAGCTTCTCGTGTGGGAGCCAATCACGGGTGCCCAGCAGCGCATACCGGTGCCCGCGGCGCTCGAGAGCAACTTCCCCATGGCGGCCGTGTTCTGCGCAGCGGACGGGTGCGACCACCGCGCCTGCCTCGGGGGCCCTTTCCGCGTGCTCTTCATCCTCTCGGTCGTGGTAGGCCAAGTCACTGACGACGACTGCTATCTCACGTCGGCGTGCGCATATTCGTCGGAGACTGGCACCTGGGGCGAGCCGACCTCGTTGCGCCGCCGCTCGCCCATGCCCATGTGCTTTACATTTTATTCCAGTGTGCTCGTTGGAAAGTCTCTGCTCTATTTCATGTCTGATGATGCGTTCATTCTCGAGTGTGACTTGGCAAGGCACAGACTGGCTGTGTTCAACCCACCAAACCATGAGCCGGTCTGCGGCCAATATACCATCATGCTGGCGGAGGACGGTGGACTGGGAGTTTGCCAAAGGATGGATCAGCAGCTCAAATTGTGGTCAAGGGAGGTGAGTGACAGTGTTGAAGCACGATGGGTGCTGAGCCGGGTCGTCTACCTGGAAAATTTGCTCCCGGTTGGTGCTCTCGTGGATGCAGAGACTAGAGTGCAAGTGCTGGGCTTTGCCGAGGGAGCAAATACCATTTTCCTAACCACGGTTGATGGCATCTTCATGATCAAACTGCAATCGGAGCGGGCGAGGAGGGTGTGCGATGAATCCGATGATCATCTCTTTTGTTATTTGATTCCGGTTGTCAGCTTCTACACTCCTGTGCCTCGAGGTGAGCACAGGGATCCGTCGTTGAAGCATAGTGAGGATGCAGGTGGTGAGGAGAAAACAGTATATCAGGCACAACAATTGATCAACAAAATGAGTCAAATGTTACCAGGGGGGACTTTGTCAACGCTTTCGATTGCATCAACCACGCCATAGAGAACAGGTTAGGATTCTCTTCCCAAAAGCCGCTAGCCCCGCTGAAGTGTGCCAATGTGTTATTTGTGTGGAAACTAACTTGCAGTTAGTTTGTTGATTTTTTTGGATCTGTTATTGTTCTATAACATGTCCCTAGTCGCTCTGAGCCTTTGGCTTTTGTATTTTGTAAGACAAGGATTAATGGGGTTCAAGATGTTCTAAGATGTCCCTAGTTGCTATGAGTGTGTTGCTGTTTGAGATGTCACTCGTTAACAATACTTGGGAGTTAGAGCCTAGTATGTTCTATTATGATGTGCACGTTGTGATCATCATCGTATCGAAGTGCGATTACCATGCTATCCAGTACTAGCTAGTTCCAAATATCTCTCTGCAGTTTATTCATATTGTATACTTGATCTGTGCAGACACTAGTCAGTTGTTAGAAAAGGCAGTCAACAGAACAAACTTAGCACCTTGTATCGTCAAATTGGTTGACAGGATAATTATAATTGTGCTGTCCTATCATAGATCACCGTAACTTTCTGCCTTCTGCTATAACCTTAACAATTGTAGACTGAAACTGTATGCCTTTGTTGTCAGGGTTCCACCCTATTATGAAGTTGCTCCTGAGTGTACCAGCATGGTTTACGGACATTGATGCAGCTTGCTATAGGAAGAATCCATGAAGACTTCAGCCAGCAAAGAAGATGCTAGGAACTCAAAAGACCTCAGGTAGCAATGTTAATGATGCTCCACCTTCAGAGAAAAGGTGATTCTGAATAATGTGTTGTATATACCACTGATCCTTTTGCCCCAGAGGCCCAGACCTGTGTGGCTAAATACTCAAAATTTTCATTATTCTGTAAGTATATCTGTATATGTCTGAAATTCTATTTGTATGAAATAGTTTCTCAAACAAGTAGTGAAACCAACTTAACCCAATGCTGTTAACAACTTAACATGGCATGGATGCTGGCCCAAAGGGAATCATATTACACACGGACATGTGAAGTGTGTTTGGGACTTGGAACAGCTTGTCATAGGAAAGCATTTTAAAACATACAGTGGATAGTAGCTAGATGATGTTGGACAAAGCATAGAAAACTTTAGCCTGCTGGTAAGCAGCTTCTTTATAGCTGTACATAGTTTGACCATGTACCCATTTGTCAGTCACACTACAGCTATATCTACAACTATAGTGAGTGATCAGTCCCACCCAGAAAATACTCGCCATCAGTGAGCTCTTAGAGCCGACCATGATGACCTGTTCTGTCGCAGTGATCACTCGTCATGGTGGAGGCGGAGGCTGTGTTTATCTGTGTGGATCTTTGGGCAAATGCATCCTTTGCTACACCCGGAACACGATGGTCTCGCACATTCAGTGAATGTGTGATTTATCACAATCTGGCATATTGAAAGGATATGAACATGTATCCTGGTACAGAGAAAGTTCTGTCCAAAATGAGGAGCATCATAAATAAAGTTTGACATAGGCGAAAAACATCTTTTTAAAACTGTTAAGGCACCAATAATATGCAAGATCCCAAGTACCTGTCATAGAATCCACACCTTACAGAGCAAGAACAATTAACTGACAAACAATAAGAGAAGCGAACAATTACGCTTGCACCATAGCACAGCAGGAAGTGAATATGCTGCTGATCATTCTCTATGTTAATTGCATAAACTGAGAAATGTAACATATATGGAAGCTATCGGCCGTGTAGGAACCAATACTTTTTGTGCAGGATGGGAGCAGCTTATGAGGCATAAAACCTTTCAAAGAAGTCATATTATTTTGGAAGTCTCGAAACAGGGGGAACACAAGCAGACATTGGAAAAAAAAAAGTGAGAAAACTAACTTATCCGGAACAACACTTCTTATTGTGGGAAAGGAAAAACAATTCAAACCCAAAAGTGTCCTTCTCAGCTCGAGCTCATATGAGCTCGAGTGAACAGTAAAATCCGAAAAAAATTCAACCAAATTTCAAAATATTCTGATTTCTTTTTTGCAAATTTTGACAAAAAATTTCACTTCTTGAAAAGTTTTATCACGAAATAGCATTCCTGGAAGTCGTGGAAAAAAAAACAAAACCAGCACTCCAAAAGTAGCTTTTTTGGAGCATTGATTTTGTTTTGTTTTTATTTTGCCACGACTTGCACGAATGTCATTTCTGATGAAATTTTGCAAGCTTGTAAAACATTTGTCAAATGTTGCCACAAAAAAGTTCAGAAATTTTTTATTTTTTTTCATAACTCTGCTTTATCTTCGTGCCCTGGTACTTTCCTGAATAATTATCTGTAATAGCAGCAATCTTAGTTGTGATGCTATTCACCTCCAGTTCCTCCTATGCAAAATGAAAAATTGATAGAGAAATATGTACCAACGGCATGGTTGTATATTCCTTGCAGGTTCAGGCACCCTGTAAGGATGGAGACACAGCTCTAAGTAAAAACTAGCTGGTGTGCTAATCCAGTTCAATAACATGGTAGACCTGCAATGGAATTAGCTATGTATGATGTCTACTTATAGAGCAACTTTAGACACAATGGAAACACATGAGCTGGACTGGAATGATAATGTAGGGTTACACAAAACATGAAATGGTTAGGCGTGCTAACGATGTTAGTCATTTTCTTAACACAAAGGCACGGCTGAAATATATGTGGAATAACCTACAATACAACGTAGGAAGTAATTCATCTCCTACCCATCATCTCAATAAATGTAGCATTTGCTGCAGAAGGTGCTGTTCATCTGAGGTAATCATGAAAATATGCAATGAACATCAAGACAGATTGTACATATTACTTCGAACATCAGGATCAACACAAGTTTTGATGGTCAAACATCAGGAGCGAGTTTCGATATTTGCATCTTGGAGGCAATAGTCATGTCTAGGATTTGTCGATGTAACCTATATGTTTTACTGCTTCCAACAATGCTGGATTGTGATGCGCCCTTTTTTTTCTAAAAGAATAAACATAAATTCGAAATCACGCATGCCATATGTAGTTGCCTGAAAAACGAGTCTGACTGTCGATTTTCTGCGTCGGTCGAAGCCGGAGCCGGAGACCACATGGCTCGGTGGAGGCGAGACGGAGGCTTGACTGGGGGAGGGCTTTCATATTTGATTCCTGTTTGGATTAGACAGTGACAGGACGAGTAGCCATGAGACGTGTCGTCGTAGCAGGAGACGCTGGGGGAGTGGGGGACAAATGCAGGGGGAGAATATCAAGTGCTAACAGGGATTAGATGCTACCATTCTTCGAAATACACATTTAAATGTTCAAAAAAGGTTCCAAAAAAATTATGAGTGTTCACAAGATATGTGTCTTCAAACTGTAAAAATTTCAAAACACATAAGAAGAAAAAAAAACGACAATTCCAGCATGAATAGTCTTCGAAGAGATCCTCCTCCGCCTCCCGCCCGACGACCCGGCCTGCCTCCTCCGCGCCTCCCTCGTCTGCAAGGCCTGGGGTTGCGCCGTCTCCCGCCCAGGATTCCGCCGCCGCCTCCACGAGCTCCACCGGGCACCCCCCGTGCTCGGCTTCCTCCACGGCTGCGACGACGACCGCATCCCCCACTTCACCCCCACCACCGCGTCGTCCTTCTCCCTCGCCGCTCCGGACTCTCGCTCCTGGCGGGCCCTTGACTGCCGCCACGGCCGCGCCCTCTTCCTCTCCAAGGGTGATGCACAGGAACTCCTCCTGTGGGAGCCAACCACGGGCGCCCAGCAGCGCGTACCGTTGCCCGTGTCGTACGATGTCATCTGCCGGTACGAGGAGGTGACAGTGTACGCCACCGCGGCCGTGTTCTGTGCAGCTGACGGGTGTGACCACCGGGACTGCTTCACAGGCCCTTTTGGCGTGTTATTCGTCTTCTGCGTCGAGCAAGACGGTGACGGGGGGTGTGTCACGTTGACGCGCCTATACTCGTCGGAAACCGACAGCTGGGATGAGCCGAGCTGGATTTTCCATGACTTGCCCATGTGTTTTACATTTTATTCCAGCGTGCTCGTTGGGAGGTCTCTGCTCTACTTCATGTCTGATGATGGGTGCATCCTAGAGTATGACTTTGCAGGTCATGACCTGACTGTTTTCGACCCACCGAACTATGAGTCCATCTACGATGGCCGATATAACATCATGCTGGCGGAGGACGGTGGACTGGGAGTTAGCCAAAGGATGGATCAGCAGCTCAAATTGTGGACAAGGGTGATTGAAGGCGCCGATGCCCGATGGGTACTGAGCCGGGTCATTTACTTGCAAAATTTGCTCCCAGATGGTGCTCTCGTGGAGCCAGCAAGTTCATTGTGTGTGTTGGGCTTTGCTGAGGGAGCAAATGTCCTTTTCATGACCACGGTTGCTGGCCTATTCACAATTGAACTACAATCAGAGCGGATGAGGAGGGTGTGTGATGATCATGCCTTATGTAATTTGATTCCAATTGTTAGCTTCTACACTCCTGTGCCCCGAGGAGAGCAAAAGGATCCATCGTTTGAACCCAGTGAGGATGCGGGTGGTCAGGAGGGAGGAGTGGAGGAGAAGAAAACGGTAGGTCAGGCACATCAGTTGTTCGACAATGGGTCCAACATTATCAAGGAGGGGGGCTTTGTGGGCGCCTTCGATTACATCAGCCATGACCTCGAGAATAGGTTAGGATGCTCTTCCCAAAAGCTGTTAGCCCTGCTGAAGCAAATAACCTGCAATTTGTTCAGTGCTCTTTCGGATCTGCTGTTGTTTGAATATGTCCATAGTTGCTCTGAGCCTATGACTTTCTGCGGTGATGTGGTTACCCAGCTATGAGTGTGTTGCTGTTTGAGGTGTTGCTTGATAGAGGCTAGTATTTCTGTTGTGATGTGTGTGTTGTGATTGGCATCGTATCAACGTGCAATTACCATGCTATCCTATTTGAGAAATGTTATATGCCTCTCTAGTACTCCCTCTGTTCGGAATTACTTGTCGCAGAAATGGATGTATCTAGACGTATTTTAGTTCTAGATACATCCATTTCCGAGACAAGTAATTCCGAACGGAGGGAGTACTAGCTAACTCTGCAATTTATTTGTATAGTAGTAGTTAATAACTGGTTAGAAAATGCAGTCAACAGAACAAGTTAGCACTGTGTGTCATCAAACTGGTTGACAGTAATTGTAGCTGTGCTGTTCTATCATGCTAGATCACAGTATGTTATAACCTTTGCAATTATAGACTGATCCTTTATTGTCAGGGTTCCACCAAACGGAGAAGTTGTTTCAGAGTCTACAGACATGGGTGTAGCGCTATACGAAGCTCGAGAGGTGACTGGTCCTTTGGGTGATGTTCCCAAGACTGCATGAATGAAGAATTGGTGAAGATTTCGCTAAATCAGCAAAGATGAAGCTGGGTAGGTGATCCTTTGGGTAGCAATGTTGATGATTCTGAATAATGTGTTGTATACCATATACCAGAGAAAGGTGATTCTGAAATTGACTAAAAAAATGTGATTCTGAAATTTTTCTGAAAGCATATATAGACCTGCTTCATTACTCATAAAAAGCTTGTTTATTGCTTGTGCATATTTTGAATCTATGCCTCTCAAAAAATATTTTGAATGGCTGGTGCCATGTGTCAGTTACCAAGCAACCGTGAATCTTTGCCTTGAACTTTTCCTTATCTTCTCTTGTTTTGGCATCTATTTTGGCAAAGCAATGGATCTGAACTACAGCTATGCCTACAATTGCAGTGAGTGAACAGACAGTCTGTTCTTCCCAAAGAGACACTGAACTTGCTTCCGGTTGTCAACCAATATTCCCTGCTAATGATGCTGGGAGAATAAGGCCAAAGGCAACATCGATTTCACTGCCTAACCTTGTAACCTTATTTAAAAATATTTTTTGATTTTCTAATAACTTTCAGGGAAAATTTCAGCAATAAGTTTGTCAAACAAACCAGGCAACAGAACACCTGTTGACACAGTACACAGAAATAGTACCTGATCTGGCTGCAATTACTGTGCCGTCCTATTTGTGGAATGTAATATGCCTCTCCAGGTCTAGCTAGTTGCAAATATCCCATTACTTTGCAGTTTATTCATATAGTATTAACAATTTGTGCAAATAGTAGCCAGTTGTTAAAAAATGCAGTCTACTTTGCGAAGTTAGCACCTTGTGTCATCAAATTGGTTGACAGGATAATTGGCTACCTCATGTTATAACCTTGATAATTATGGACTGAAATTGAATGCCTTTATTGTCAGGGTTCCACCATACGGAGGAGTTGCTCCGGAGTCTACCAGCAGGTTCTACAAGCTGGATGTGATATGAAGCTCAAGAGGTGACCACAATCCTTTGTGTGATGTTCCTAGGAGTGTAAAATGGTCATGTGCTGTTGCGTGTGTAAAATGTTAGTGGGACCAAAATGTTTGCCGTGTGGAAATATCTCTTGAACTTCTATAATCATTCCATAGGAGACCATTTAATATAAGCTTAGCTAATTGCTACTTGTATTAGCATACTCTGTTTTAGTAGATGATGTTGCAGAAAGCATAGACCTGCTTCATTGCTCGTAAAAATCTTTGTTTAGGGGTTCTACATATTTTGAGCGTGTGCCTGGCGTCCAGTTACCGAGCAATCTCCCAATCTTTGTCTCGATTTTTCGCTTCTCATTTCCTTTTCTTTGGACTTATTTTATTTGGCAAAGCAGAGTATTTGAAGTACAATTACAGTGAGTGAACCGCTGGTTCTTTCCAAGTAGACACTGAACTGGCATTCGTTGGCCAAACAATTTTTCCTTTCTTGATGAAAGCCATGACTTATTGAAGCGGAGAGAACAAGGCTAATGGCAAGCTCAGTTCAGTGCCTAGCCTCATAACCTATTTTTAAGAACTTCCAGAAATTCATTCATAACTTACCAGGAAATTTTAAGAACTTCCAGAAATCATTCGTAACTTGCCAGGAAATTTTAAGCAATAAGTTTGCCAAGCACATAAGGCAATGGAACCTGTTGACATAATGCAAAGTTATTAATCTGTGCAAACACTAGCCAGTTGTTACAAAATGCAGTCAACAGAACAAGTTAGCACCGTGTTTCATCAAACTGGTTGACAGTAATTGTAGTTGGGATGTTCTATCATTGATCACAGTATGTTATAACCTTTGCAATGATAGACTGATCCTTTATTGTCAGGATTCCACCAAACAGAGAAGTTTCTCCGGAGTCTACAGACATCTGTGTGGCGCTATACGAAGCTCGAGAGGTGACTGATCCT
Source organism: Triticum aestivum (assembly GCF_018294505.1). NCBI lineage: Eukaryota > Viridiplantae > Streptophyta > Magnoliopsida > Poales > Poaceae > Triticum > Triticum aestivum. The sequence continues at coordinate 535,640,595 of NC_057808.1, read as the reverse complement.
TTGGGCGATGTTCCCAAGACTGCATGAATGAAGAATCGGTGAAGAGTTCACCTAAATCAGCAAAGAAGAAGCTGGAACCCACGAGGTGGATGGTAGCAATGTTGGATGCTCCCACCTTCAGAGAAAGGTGATTCTGAATAAAGTGTTATATACCCTACTTTGTCAGTACTGTGTGGTGAAATGTTGCAGAAAGCATATAGACCTGCTTCATTGCTAGCTTGTTCATTGGTTGTGCCTCTCAGAATTTTTTTTACTTTGAACATGTGCCTCTCAGAAAAATACTTTGAACGCGTGCCTCTCAGAAAAATACTTTGAACGCGTGCCTCTGGTGCCATGGGTCAGTTACCAAATAACCTTCAATCTTGCCCCTCTTTAGAGCAACTCCAACGGGCCGACCCAAACGGACTGGGTTGGCCGCCCGCCCTCTTTTAGATTTGGGTCGGTAGTGCGCCCAACGCACCGACCCATTTCCTGACCGCGCGCGCTGTAGATCATGCCAGCGGCCATATCGTCGCCCTGGTTTTGGCGCTCCAGCGCGTGGGAATGGTTCGCGCGCGCGGGCGAAAATCGGGCTAGCGCGTGCTGGTTTTGGCGCTCCAGCGCGCGGGAAAGGTTCGCGCGTGCGCCGCAGCCGGCGCTCGTTATAAGAAGGCGCTCCATCCACACCGTGTTCGCCGCCCACTCGTCTCGCCCCCTCTCACTAGCCTCGCCGCTTCTGCGCCACCATGTCGATTCGGCGCCTGGGCGCTTCGGATTTTCGCGGAGTTCGCGAGCGCCGCTCCGGCGCCTTCTCCTCCGAGATCTGGTTTGGCGAGAAACGCCTCATCCTCGGCACCTTCGACACCGCAGAGGAGGCGGCCCACGCGCACGACGCGGCGGCGTGGCGCCTCCTGAGGCCTTGTGGGGAGATGAATTTTCCCGACGTGTCGAGCCAGCGGGCGCAGGATCTCGCGCCTCTCCCGCGGCTTTTCACCGACGAGGATCGTCGTGTCCACCGGAGGCGGCAGCGTCACCTCGCCATCGCCGAGATGGACGTGGAAGCCATGGTGGTGTGGCGCGAACGCTTCCCGCAGGACATCGTCGACGAGCGCCAGTTCTACAAGCAAAGGAGGACGGAGAGGGAGGCGAGGAGGACGGAGCGAGCCGCCTATCGGGAGGACAAGCGTGCGCGGAAGCAGGCCGCTCAATTGAAACTGAAGCTACGAGAAACGTCGGGGTGGTACTTCGAGGACGAGCAGTATGCTGACGCCTACATTCAGATGTCGGAGGAGGACATTACCGAGTCGGAGTCGGAAAGCGACGACGAGTAGTTGATCTTTTCTTTTATCTGTGTACGCTAGAACTATCTATGCATCCTTTTTCTATCGGAAAAAATGGCCGGCGGCATCGGCGACGAAGCAGGCGGGCGAGGGTGTGCTGTTGGATGTGGAGAGGCCAATGTGCCATCGACCAGCGGGCCCGGGGAGGAGAGAGGGCGAGCGCGCGCGCGTCCGTCTTGTGTCCGCGTCGACGCAAATCCGGCTCAAAAATGGGCCGGGAATGGGTCGGCAGGCGGACGAAAGCGGACGCGTGTCCGTTTGGGTCGCCGCCTTGGGCCGACTTTTGTGTCCGCGCCGACCCAAACGGACGGCGGCGGACGAAATGGGTCACCCCATTGGAGTTCCTCTTAGCTTTTTATCTTCTCTTGTTGTGACATTTTTGGCAAAGGAAAGGATGTGAAGTCCAGCTATCCAAAGACCCAACTACCACCCAACCTGCGGGGGAGCCGCGGCAGCGTCAAGGCAATCACCTCGAAATCACTAATTAAGGAGTACTCATTGCAAAGAACACTCCACCTTCCCAGGTCACTGTTGGGGAACGTAGCAGAAATTCAAAATTTTCTACGCATCACCAAGATCAATCTATGGAGTAATCTAGCAACGAGGGGAAGGGGAGTGAATCTACATACCCTTGTAGATCGCGATGCGGAAGCGTTGCAAGAACGCGGATGAGGGAGTCGTACTCGTAGCGATTCAGATCGCGGTTGATTCCGATCTAAGCACCGAAAGTACGGTGCCTCCGCGTTCAACACACGTGCAGCCCGGTGACGTCTCCCACGCCTTGATCCAGCAAGGAGAGAGGGAGAGGTTGGGGAAGACTCCATCCAGCAGCAACACGACGGCATGGTGGTGGTGGAGGAGCGTGGCAATCCCGCAGGGCTTCGCCAAGCACCGTGGGAGAGGAGGAGGAGGGAGAGGGGTAGGGCAGCACCAAAAGGAGACTTTCTCGTGTCTGTATGGCAGCCCAAACCTCAAGTATATATAGGGGGGAAGGGGGCTGCGCCCCCCTTAGGGTTTCCACCCCCAAGAGGAGGCGGCCAGCCCTAGATCCCATCAAGGGGGGCGGCCAAGGGGAGGAGAGGGGAAGGCGCCCCACTAGATGGGCCCTAAGGCCCATCTGGACCTAGGGTTTGCCCCCTCCCACTCTCCCATGCGCCTTGGGCCTTGGTGGGGGGGCGCACCAGCCCACCTGGGGCTGGTCCCCTCCCACACTTGGCCCACGCAGCCTTCTGAGGCTGGTGGCCCCACTTGGTGGACCCCCGGGACCCTTCCGGTGGTCCCGGTACATTACCGATTTCACCCGAAACTTTTCCGGTGACCAAAACAGGACTTCCCATATATAAATCTTTACCTCCGGACCATTCCGGAACTCCTCGTGACGTCCGGGATCTCATCCGGGACTCCGAACAACATTCGGTAACCATGTACATGCTTTCCCTATAACCCTAGCGTCATCGAACCTTAAGCGTGTAGACCCTACGGGTTCGGGAACCATGCAGACATGACCGAGACGTTCTCCGGTCAATAACCAACAGCGGGATCTGGATACCCATGTTGGCTCCCACATGTTCCACGATGATCTCATCGGATGAACCACGATGTCGGGGATTCAATCAATCCCGTATTCAATTCCCTTTGTCTAACGGTATGTTACTTGCCCGAGATTCGATCGTCGGTATCCCTATACCTTGTTCAATCTCGTTACCGGCAAGTCTCTTTACTCGTTCCGTAACTCACATCATCCCGTGATCAACTCCTTGGTCACATTGTGCACATAATGATGATGTCCTACCGAGTGGGCCCAGAGATACCTCTCCGTTTACACGGAGTGACAAATCCCAGTCTCGATTCGTGCTAACCCAACAGACACTTTCGGAGATACCCGTAGTGCACCTTTATAGCCACCCAGTTACGTTGTGACGTTTGGCACACCCAAAGCATTCCTACGGTATCCGGGAGTTGCACAATCTCATGGTCTAAGGAAGTGATACTTGACATTAGAAAAGCTCTGAGCAAACGAACTATACGATCTTGTGCTAGGCTTAGGATTGGGTCTTGTCCATCACATCATTCTCCTAATGATGTGATCCCGTTATCAACGACATCCAATGTCCATGGTCAGGAAACCGTAACCATCTATTGATCAACGAGCTAGTCAACTAGAGGCTTACTAGGGACATGGTGTTGTCTATGTATCCACACATGTATCTGAGTTTCCTATCAATACAATTCTAGCATGGATAATAAACGATTATCATGAACAAGGAAATATAATAATAACCTATTTATTATTGCCTCTAGGGCATATTTCCAACAGTCTCCCACTTGCACTAGTGTCAATAATCTAGTTCACATCACCATGTGATTAACACTGACAGGTCACATCACCATGTGACCAACACCCAAGAGTTTACTAGAGTCAACAATCTAGCTCACATCTCTATGTGATTAATACTCAATGAGTTCTGGTTTGATCATGTTATGCTTGTGAGAGAGGTTATTAGTCAACGGGTCTGAACCTTTCAGATTCGTGTGTGCTTTACGAATATCTATGTCATCTTGTGGATGCTACCACGCGCTATTTGGAGCCATTTCAAATAATTGCTCTACTATACGAATCCGGTTTACTACTCAGAGTCATCCGGATTAGTGTCAAAGTTCGCATCGACGTAACCCTTTACGACGAACTCCTTTTCACCTCCATAATCGAGAAAATTCCTTAGTCCACTAGATACTAAGGATAAGTTCGACCGCTGTCATGTGATCCATTCCCGGATCACTATTGTACCCCCTTGACCAACTCATGGCAAGGCACACTACATGTGCGGTATACAGCATAGCATACTATAGAGCCTACGTCTAAAGCATAGGGGACGACCTTCGTCCTTTCTCTATCTTCTGTTGTGGTCAGGTCTTGAGTCTCACCCAATACTCACACCTTGTAACACAGCCAAGAACTCCTTCTTTGCTGACCTATTTTGAACTCTTTCAAAATCATGTCAAGGTGTGCTGTCTTTTGAAAGTATCATCAGGCGTCTTGATCTATCTCTATGGATCTTGATGCCCAATATGTAAGTAGCTTTATCCAGGTCTTCCTTTGAAAAACTCCTTTCAAACAACCCTTTATGCTATCCAGAAATTTTACATCATTTCGGATCAACAATATGTCATTCACATATACTTATCAGAAATGTTGTAGCGCTCCCACTCACTTTATTGTAAATACAAGTTTCTAACAAACTTTGTATAAACCCAAAAACTTTGATCACCCCATCAAAGCGTATATTCTGACTCCGAGATGCTTGCTCTAATCCATGGAAGGATCGCTGGAGCTAGCATACCTTTTAGCATCCTTAGGATCGACAAAACCTTTCTGATTGTATCACATACAACCTTTCCTTACGAAAACTGGTAAGGAAACTTGTTTTGACATCCATCTGCCAGATTTCATAAATGCAGCTAATGCTAACATGATTCCGACGGACTTAAGCATCGCTACGGATGGGAAAATCTCATCGTAGTCAACTCCTTGAACTTGTGGAAATACTCTTTGCCACAAGTCGAGCTTCATAGACGGTAACATTACCGTCCACGTCCGTCTTCTTCTCAAAGTTCCATTTATCTCGGATTTCATGGCTTCTAACCATTTGTCGGAATATGGGCCCACCATCGCTTCTCCATAGCTCATAGGTTCATCGTTGTCCAACAACATGACTTCCAAGACAGGATCACGTACTACTCTGAAGTATTACGCATCCTCGTCGTCCTACGAGGTTTGGTGGTGACTTGATCCGAAGTTTCATGATCACTATCATAAGCTTCCACTTCAACTGGTGTAGGTGCCACAGGAACAACTTCCTGTGCCCTGCTACACACTAGTTGAAGTGACGGTTCAATAACCTTATCAAGTCTCCACCATCCTCCCACTCAATTCTTTCGAGAGAAACTTTTCCTCGAGAAAGGACTCGTTTCTAGAAGCAATTACTTTTGCTTCCAGATCTGAAATAGGAGGTATACCCAACTGTTTTGGGTTTTCTATGAAGATGCATTTATCCGCTTTGGGTTCGAGCTTATCAGCCTGAAACTTTTTCTCATAAGCATCGCAGCCCCAAACTTTTAAGAAACGACAACTTAGGTGTCTCTAAACGGTGTCGTCTCAACGGAATTGCGTGGTGCCCCTTTTAAAGTGAATGCGGGTGTCTCTAATGCCTAACCCATAAACGATAGTGGTAATTTGATAAGGAACATCATGGCATGCACCATATCCAATAGGGTGCAGTTATGATGTTCGGACACACCATCACACTATGGTGTTCCAGGCGGTATTAATTGTGAAACACTTTCCACAATGTCTCAATTGTGTGCCAAACTCGTATCTCAGATACTCATCTCTATGATCATATCACAGACATTTTATCCTCTTGTTACGACGATCTTCAAATTCACTCTGAAATTACTTGAACCTTTCAATAATTCAGACTAGTGTTTCATCAAGTAAATACACTCAGCATCTACTCAAATCATCTGTGAAGTAAGAACATAACGATATCCACTGCATGCCTCAGCACTCATTGGACTGCGTACATCAAAATGTATTACTTCCAATAAGTTGCTCTCTTGTTCCATCTTATTGAAAACGAGGACTTTCAGTCATCTTGCCCATGTGGTATGATTTGCATGTCTCAAGTGATTCATAATCAAGTGAGTCTAAACGATCCATCTGTATGGAGTTTCTTCATGCATATATACCAATAGACATGGTTCGCATGTCTCAATCTTTTCAAAAATGAGTGAGTCCAAAGATCCATCCACATGGAGCTTCTTCATGCGTTCTATACCAATATGACTCAAATGGCAGTGCCACAAGTATGTGGAACTATCATTACTATTTTATATCTTTTGGCACGAACATGTGTATCACTATGATCGAGATTCATTTTAGGTGCAAGACCATTGAAGGTATTATTCAAATAAACAGAGTAACCATTATTCTCCTTAAATGAATAACCGTATTGCGATAAACATAATCCAATCATGCTCAACGCAAACACCAAATCTCGATAGTAGAGGGAGCATGCGATGCTTGATCACATCAACCTTGGAAACACTTCCAACACATATCGTCATCTCACCTTTAGCTAGTCTCCGTTTATTCCGCAGCTTTTATTTCGAGTTACTAACACTTAGCAACCGAACCGGTATCTAATACCCTGGTGCTGCTGGGAGTACTAGTAAAGTACACATTCATATGACGTATATCCAATATACTTCTGTCGACCTTGCCTGTCTTCTCATCTACCAAGTATCTAGGGTAGTACTGCTTCAGTGACCGTTCCTCTTATTACAGAAGCACTTAGTCTCGGGTTTGGGTTCAACCTTGGGATTCTTCACTAGAGCAGCAAACGACTTGCTGTTTCATGAATTATCCCTTTTGCCCTTGCCCTTCTTAAACTAGTGGTTCTACTAACCATCAACAATTGATGCTCCTTCTTGATTTCTACTCTCGCGGTGTCAAACATCGCGAATAGCTCAAGGATCATCATAACTATCCTTGATATGTTATAGTTCATCACGAAGCTCTACTAGCTTGGTGGCAGTGACTATGGAGAACTATCGCTATCTCATCTGGGAGATTAACTCCCACTCGATTCAAGCGATTGTGGCATTCAGACAATCTGAGCACACGCTCAACGATTGAGATTTTCTCCCTTAGTTTGCAGGCTTAAGAAACTTGTCAGAGGTCTCATACCTCTTGACGTGGGCACTAGTCTGAAATCCCAATTTCAGTCTTTGGAACATCTCACATGTTCTGCGACGTTTCAAAAACGTCTTGGGTGCCACAATTCTAAACCGCACTGAACTATCACGTAGTTATCAAAACGTGTATGTCAGATGTTTCGTAACATCTACAAACGACGCTGAGGTTCAGCACACCGAGCGGTGCATTAAGGACATAAGCCTTCTGTGCAGCAATGAGGACAATCCTCAGTTAACGGACCCAGTCCGCATAATTGCTACTACCAACTTTCAACTAAATTTTCTCTAGGAACATATCTTAACCAGTAGAACTAAAGCGCAAGCTATGACATAATTTGCAAATACCTATTTGACTATGTTCGTGATAATGAAGTTCATCTGATTATGAACTCCCACTCAGATAGACATCCCTCTGGTCATCTAAGTGAAACATGATCCGAGTTTAACTAGGCCGTGTCCGATCATCACGTGAGACGGACTAGTCAAGATCGGTGAACATCTCCATGTTGATCGTATCTTCTATACGACTCATGCTCGACCTTTCGGTCCTCCGTGTTCCGAGGCCATGTCTGTACATGCTAGGCTCGTCAAGTCAACCTAAGTGTATTGCGTGTGTGCCGAGGCCATGTCTGTACATGCTAGGCTCGTCAACACCCGTTGTATTCGAACGTAAGAATCTATCACACCCGATCATCACGTGGTGCTTCGAAACGACGAACCTTCGCAACGGTGCACAGTTAGGGTGAACACTTTCTTGAAATTTTAGTGAGGGATCATCTTACTTACTACCGTCGTTCTAAGCAAATAAGATGCATAACATGATAAACATCACATGCAATCAAATAGTGACATGATATGGCCAATATCATCATGCTCCTTTGATCTCCATCTTCGGGGCACCATGATCATCCTTGTCACCGGCATGACACCATGATCTCCATCATCATGATCTCCATCATTGTGTCTTCATGAAGTCGTCACGCCAACGATTACTTCTACTTCTATGGCTAACGCGCTTAGCAATAAAGTAAAGTAATTTACATGGCGTTATTCAATGACACGCAGGTCATACAAAAAATAAAGACAACTCCTATGGCTCCTGCCGGTTGTCATACTCATCGACATGCAAGTCGTGATTCCTATTACAAGAATATGATCAATCTCATACATCATATATATCATTCATCACATCTTCTGGCCATATCACATCACATAGCACTTGCTGCAAAAACAAGTTAGACGTCCTCTAATTGTTGTTGCAAGTTTTTACGTGGTTTGTAGGTTTCTAGCAAGAACGTTTTCTTACCTACGTATGACCACAACGTGATTTGCCAATTTCTATTTACCCTTCATAAGGACCCTTTTCATCGAATCCGTTGCGACTAAAGTAGGAGAGACAGACACCCGCTAGCCACCTTATGCAACTTGTGCATGTCAGTCGGTGGAACCTGTCTCACGTAAGTGTACGTGTAAGGTCGGTCCGGGCCGCTTCATCCCACAATGCCGCCGAAACAAGATAAGACTAGTAGCGGCAAGAAGAATTGGCAACATCAACGCCCACAACTACTTTGTGTTCTACTCGTGCATAGAAACTACGCATAGACCTAGCTCATGATGCCACTGCGGGGAACGTAGCAGAAATTCAAAATTTTCTACGCATCACCAAGATCAATCTATGGAGTAATCTAGCAACGAGGGGAAGGGGAGTGAATCTACATACCCTTGTAGATCGCGATGCGGAAGCGTTGCAAGAACGCGGATGAGGGAGTCGTACTCGTAGCGATTCAGATCGCGGTTGATTCCGATCTAAGCACCGAAAGTACGGTGCCTCCGCGTTCAACACACGTGCAGCCCGGTGACGTCTCCCACGCCTTGATCCAGCAAGGAGAGAGGGAGAGGTTGGGGAAGACTCCATCCAGCAGCAACACGACGGCATGGTGGTGGTGGAGGAGCGTGGCAATCCCGCAGGGCTTCGCCAAGCACCGTGGGAGAGGAGGAGGAGGGAGAGGGGTAGGGCAGCACCAAAAGGAGACTTTCTCGTGTCTGTATGGCAGCCCAAACCTCAAGTATATATAGGGGGGAAGGGGGCTGCGCCCCCCTTAGGGTTTCCACCCCCAAGAGGAGGCGGCCAGCCCTAGATCCCATCAAGGGGGGCGGCCAAGGGGAGGAGAGGGGAAGGCGCCCCACTAGATGGGCCCTAAGGCCCATCTGGACCTAGGGTTTGCCCCCTCCCACTCTCCCATGCGCCTTGGGCCTTGGTGGGGGGGCGCACCAGCCCACCTGGGGCTGGTCCCCTCCCACACTTGGCCCACGCAGCCTTCTGAGGCTGGTGGCCCCACTTGGTGGACCCCCGGGACCCTTCCGGTGGTCCCGGTACATTACCGATTTCACCCGAAACTTTTCCGGTGACCAAAACAGGACTTCCCATATATAAATCTTTACCTCCGGACCATTCCGGAACTCCTCGTGACGTCCGGGATCTCATCCGGGACTCCGAACAACATTCGGTAACCACGTACATGCTTTCCCTATAACCCTAGCGTCATCGAACCTTAAGCGTGTAGACCCTACGGGTTCGGGAACCATGCAGACATGACCGAGACGTTCTCCGGTCAATAACCAACAGCGGGATCTGGATACCCATGTTGGCTCCCACATGTTCCACGATGATCTCATCGGATGAACCACGATGTCGGGGATTCAATCAATCCCGTATGCAATTCCCTTTGTCCAACGGTATGTTACTTGCCCGAGATTCGATCGTCGGTATCCCTATACCTTGTTCAATCTCGTTACCGGCAAGTCTCTTTACTCGTTCCGTAACTCACATCATCCCGTGATCAACTCCTTGGTCACACTGTGCACATTATGATGATGTCCTACCGAGTGGGCCCAGAGATACCTCTCCGTTTACACGGAGTGACAAATCCCAGTCTCGATTCGTGCCAACCCAACAGACACTTTCGGAGATACCCGTAGTGCACCTTTATAGCCACCCAGTTACGTTGTGACGTTTGGTACACCCAAAGCATTCCTACGGTATCCGGGAGTTGCACAATCTCATGGTCTAAGGAAGTGATACTTGACATTAGAAAAGCTCTGAGCAAACGAACTACACGATCTTGTGCTAGGCTTAGGATTGGGTCTTGTCCATCACATCATTCTCCTAATGATGTGATCCCGTTATCAACGACATCCAATGTCCATGGTCAGGAAACCGTAACCATCTATTGATCAACGAGCTAGTCTCCTAGAGGCTTACTAGGGACATGGTGTTGTCTATGTATCCACACATGTATCTGAGTTTCCTATCAATACAATTCTAGCATGGATAATAAACGATTATCATGAACAAGGAAATATAATAATAACCTATTTATTATTGCCTCTAGGGCATATTTCCAACAGTCACGACAAGTGGCGCACATGCAGCGCGCCACTTGTGCAACCTGGTAGTTTTTCCTTTTTTCGTAGATCCATTTATTCAAAACGTTTTATCTCTTAAACCGTGCGTCCAAATCTCAAATCGTTTTCACCATTGGATTCCTCGCGTCGAGATCTTCAAAACTAGATCCCATGTTGATAGGTTTTGACGAATTTTTTTTCCATGAAAAAAACTGGACAAAAAAAACCGGACGAAAAAACCAAACCGGGAGCACGTTTTTTTCCCTTTCTGAAAGAGGCACGCCCGTGCCTTTCGCGAAATCACAGCCGTGCCTCTCGGGGAAGCAAAACCGTGACTCTCGTGGAAGAAAAAAAAACAGAAAATGTGTTTTTTTCTTTCCGAAAGAGGCACGCCCGCGACTCTCGCGAAAGCACAACCGTGCCTCTGGCGAAAGCAAAACCGTGACTTTCGCGAAAGAAAAAGAAACAGAAAACGCGTATTTT